>NC_080170.1:123835252-123902752 GCF_950295315.1 Erinaceus europaeus
AAACAAACAGTAAGTTGTTTTTATCCTTTCTTGCATTTCTGAGTGGACAGAGAAGTTGCCTTGAATCTTAACTAAGGGCAACTTTCCTGACCCCAAACGACAAGGAAGTACTAGGACACACTGCCTCTGGAAAATGAGAATTTCGGCAAGCAACGATTTTCTTTCCGTTGCCTGAAGGGGTAAACCATGTTATTTCACCCTCTGATGGCTTTTAAATTCCTTCTAATGAAATTCCCTCTAGGTCCTGTGAGGAAGGCGTTCTGTGGAATAGATTAAAATTTGAGAAGTGCTGACACTCTCAGCCAGGAATTTGCTTTTAACTGTCTGACACCAACTTTGGCGTCTCTACACCACTCTTTCTTGTCCCCACACCTCACAAGACGTAAAACAGTGGAGACCCCCGGCAGTGCCCACTCTCAGACGGATAAGCCAGTTAGAACGCCTGAGGCAGGCGTGGAAGGTGGTCCTCTGAGAACAGACGCAGTCACGCACTTCCCTGCGAAGATAGTCTTAATTCTTCTTCTAGCGTTTGCCCTTCCGTAGCCAGTCAACAGTGTCAGGTTGAGCCTGATGTAAAGCTGCTTGTTGCTGGCTTTGAAAGTGACTGGGATCCATGTGGATTCAGTCGGCTAGGAAGGATCGTCAGTTTCCCCAATGAATGGGGACTCACGGGATGCACCACGGGAAGGTCGATCCAATGCATCCCAATAATAGTCTTAATAAGAACAGTGGACAAACCTGGGGCCACTGGGCAGTGCTGTATGCAGATGAGAACACACATTATCAGGCGCAAAGACTCACGTTCGAGTCCCCACTAGCCACTTGCAGGGAAGAAGTTTCACAAGTGGTGAAGCAGAGAGGCAGGTATCTCTTATGTTCTCCCTCTCTGCCTTTCAACTGCTCTTGCTCTCTCTCCTATCCAATTAAATAATAATAATAATAACAATAATAATAATAATAGCAGCAATGATAATAATGTTCAGAATAGCCTGGAGAAAACAGATTCTGCTTTTTCTGAAGCAGGGGTCTGCCAGGAGCTCTCCTCACTGTGGGCTTGGTGTTTTTGGCTCTCCCTACACAGTTGATGTGACACCTCTATGTGTCTCCTGTGCCTGCTGCTGCGTGTTGAGTAATGAATCCCATGTGTGACCTTTAAGGACCGACTCTTCCAAGTGAGGTCGTTACAAGAGCTGCGGTCTGCTCCCTGAGAGCTTTCTATGCCCACGGCGCCATGCTGGCTACCCCAAGGTGGAAATCACGAGGCTGTGTGCTCTGCCTAAGAACATGCTAGAAGTGCCTAGTGTGTGAGGTGGGTGGCCGCGGCTGACATACCAGGAGGAAATCTGTCCTCTGAGAGGATGGGTTCCACATGGTGCTTTCTTATTCAGTTTTATTCTTTTTTTCTTTTTTCTTCTTCTCTTTCTTTCTTTCTTTCTTTCTCTTTCTTTCTTTCTTTCTTTCTTTCTCTTTCTTCCTTCCTTTCTTTCTTCCTTTTTCCTCTCTCTCTCTCTTCCTTCCTTCCTTCCTTCCTTCCTTTCTTTCTTTCTTCCTTTCTTCCTTTTTCTCTCTCTCTATCTGTTTCTTCCTTCCTTTCTTTCTTTCTCTTTCTTTCTTTCTTTCTTTCTTTCTTCCTTTTTCCCTCTCTCTATCTCTTTCTTCCTTTCTTTCTTTGTACTATGTGTGCTTAACCCAATGTACCACTGCTTGGCTCCCTCTTATCCCCCAGTTTTTTGCTAGACCAGTCCCCTCCAGTTACCTGAGTTGGTGCTTTTTTTTTTGGGGGGGGGTTTATGTTGGTTGTGTTTTTTGTCAACAGGGTTATTACTGGAGCTCAGTGCCTGGGTGACTCCACATCTCCTATTTTCTTTTTCTTCCTCTAGATTAGGGATGTGGAACTTTTTTTTGGCCAGACATCACTTGGAGATATATACATATATATATTATATATAAATAAATGTATTTATTTCTTTATTGAGGGGATTAATGGCTTATAGTCAACAGTAAAACACAATAGTTGGTACATATGTAAAATTTCTCAGTTTTTCACAGAATGATTTTTTAAAATATTTATTTATTCCCTTTGTCACCCTTGTTATTTTATTACAGTTATTATTGTTGTTGATGTCGTCATTGTTGGATAGGACAGAGAGAAATGGAGAGAGGAGGGGAAGACAGAGAGGGGGAGAGAAAGACAGACACCTGCAGACCTGCTTCACCACCTGTGAAGCGACCCCCCTGCAGGTGGGGAGCCAGGGGCTCAAACCGGGATCCTTATGCCGGTCCTTGCGCTTTGTGCCATGTGCACTTAACTCACTGTGCTACCACCCAACTCCCTCACAAAATACTTTAACCCCCACCTAGGTCTCCTCTGCCATCATGTTTCAATACCTGAATGGCTCCCCCCAATCCTTGATTTTGGTACAATACACCAACTCCAGTCCATGACTTGAATATTTTATATCGTTCACAGATCATACAAAATTATCAAATTACAAGTCAGTGAAATAGTTCCCTTGGAGAGTGCACTGCTTTGCCATATGAATGACTCAGGTCAGAGACCAGCTTCTCTCTCTCTCTCTCTCTCTTTCTCTGTCCTCTACTCATCCTTTATGTCTTCTGTGAGAAAAGCATCAACTTAAAAACTATACGTAATGTTGTTATGAAGAGATTTCCTAGATTTTTTGAATTTCAGGTCCTGCCTACAATTGCCTTGGCAGGGCCAGATCAAATTTATACTCATAGATAAAGGTCCTCCAGCCCAGTCTAGATGGAGGGTGAGATATATATATATATATATATATATATATATATATATATATATATATATATATATATATATATGGAGAGAGAGAGAGAGAGAGAGAGAGGACTCTGGCTAGATGGTGGTCTTGCACACACCCTGCTAGCTTGCCCCAGAGACCAAGTCTAGTCTATGATCAAATTTTAAACAGACTTGCATGGAAGACCACATACAGCTCAGAGAAAGAGCCCAGAAACCAGAAAGATGAGGGGGGTGTCACCTGAGGGGGCGAAAGGATTCACCACCAGCAGGACCGCAACTAGAGACCACAGGTTTTATGAGGATGCAGGGAGCCAGATTGGGCCAGGGAGGAGGGGAAGAGTTTCAGAGTCCAGAGCTCAACATCCCTGAGGGTTGGCTTTTCATATCCTCAAGCAGGAGACCCTGAGGCATAGGGGGAGACTAAATGTGGTCCGCAGACAGGCAGCACTGGCCTTTGCAAGCGTTATTCAAGAGTGCAACTGTTAATAACATTCAAGCTAAAATAGAATCAGCCCCTTGGCATTGCAACTACCACCCCCGTCTCTGGCATGAACATTTGTTGCTGTGCCCTCCAGACTGCAGTTACGGCCGACCAGAATGTGTGAGTCCACATGTCAGATTTTTTTTTTTTAATTTCTTTATGTACTTATTATTGAATGTTGAGAGGGGAGGGGAGATAGAGTGGGTGAGAGATAGATACCTGCTTCACCACTTGGGAAGCTTTCCCCCTGCAGGTGGGGAGCAGGGGTTTTGAACCTGGGTCCTTGCACCCTATAATGTGAGCACTTAGCCAGGTGTACCACCATGTCAGATGGTTTCCAGTGGTTCAGGAACATTCAAGGGAGGAAGCCAATGCTACCCCTCCCAGACATGTCAGACTCCAGACACAAATCTTGTCATCTGCACTGCATCCCAACTGAATTAGTGGGTTGTTCGAAAAGTCATGACACATTTTCTTTGTATAGAAAACCATAGACAAGGGGTCCAGGTGGCAGCGCAGAGAGTTAAACTCACATGGTGTGAAGCTCAAGGACTGGCGGAAGGATTCCTGTTCGAGCCGTCAGCTCCCCACCTGCAGGGGAGGGTCACTTCACAAGTGGTAAAGCAGGCCGGCAGGTGTCTTTTTTCCAATCCTGCTTCAAAAAGAAAAAGAAAAAGAAAACTCCTTGGAGTTAATGCCAATTCCTCACCATTTGAAGAGAGGTCCCTTCAGTCAGAGGAACACTTGCTGGGGTATGGAGAACAGGATCTGGACCCCAGATTATAAGGAAAAACATAAATGTTCTGAAGGTGGAGGTGGTGGTCTTGGTAATGGGGCACTGTCCCCTCCTGCAAAGCCCTATCTGGGCTTCTAGAAGGCTCTTACAATGTCAGGTAGAGAACAAGCTTCTCCAGCTGCAGGTGGCTGTTGTGCGCCTGCTCTCTCTGTCTCCCTACCTCCTAATTCCTTCTTGATTTCTCTCTCTCTAGAGATCCAATAGATAAAATTTGAAAATGTCAAAAAATAGTTATTGATCTTTATGACAAAGAGAGACAGAGAGAGAAGAGCTCAGCTCAGCTCTGACATCAACTGCTGTGCTAGGAATTGAAGCTGGGTCATCAGGTACGCCAGGCCTGCTCTCTGTCACTCAGCTGTTTCCTCAGTCCATGGGGGTATTACATGTGCATGTTGCTTTTCCTTGAGCCCGTGTCCGGGGGGTGTGCTCGGAGCCCCCACCCTCCTTCTCCAGGCTGCAGAGGCTGCTGGGGACACCTGGTACTCAGAAGAGCCCCATCATAGCGCCTATGTGAGTGTGTCCCTGAAGGCTGCTCACGGCATGAGCTGGTCCCCTGAGATGACTTGGGATGAAGAGCGTGGGTGTTCCTGGATGTGAAGAGAGCTGACCATGGCATGGAGATGTAGCATTTTATGGCAAGCAGAAAATTCTGCCTCTTATTGAAGGCTGAAAAGAATCCTACCAGCTTCATTTTTTTCTGATGTAGGGTCTCAATAATTATTCTCTGTGTGTGCACATAACCACATTAAAAATTAAGCCTTTAAGCATGCTTGCTGTTGGCACTATGATCGTTCTTCTGGGAGAAGATGGTTCATTGAGAAAAAGGAATATTGGAGGTTTTTTTTGTGTTTTTTTTTTTGCCTCCAGGGTTATTGCTGGGGCTCAGTCCCTGCATTACAAATCCACTGCTCCTGGAGGCTATTTTTTCCTCTTCTGTTGTTTTATCATTGTTGTGGTTATTATTATTGTTGTAACTATTGAAGTCGTTGGTGTTGGATAGGACAGAGAGAAATGGAGAGAGGAGGGGAGACTGAGAGAGGAGAGAAAGAGAGATACCTGCAGACTTGCTTCACTGCTTGTGAAGCGACCTCCCCTGCAGGTAAGGAGCTGGGGGCTTGAACATACTTGGAATTTTAGCTTTTGATTGGGTGAGACTAAGAGGCCAGTTCAAATATCCTACTAGAGGGCTGGGTATAATTGGTTTTATTTACATAAATTATTTATTTATCCATGTTTTAAATAGGATAAGAGGGGTCCAACTCCACACAATTCCCACCACCAGAACTCCGTATCCCATCCCCTCCCCTGATAGCTTTCCTATTCTTTAACCTTCTGGGAGTATGGACCCAGGGTCATTGTGGGGTGCAGAAGGTGGAAGGTCTGGCTTCTGTAATTGCTTCCCCACTGAACATGGGCATTGACAGGTGGATCCATACTCCCAGCCTGTCTCTCTCTTTCCCTAGTGGGGTGGGACCCTGGAGAAGTGGAGCTCCAGGACACCTTGGTGGGGTTATCTGTCCAGGGAAGTCTGGTTAGCATCATGCTACCATCTGGAACTTGGGAGCTGAGAAGAGAGTTAACATGCAAAGCCAAACAAACAAATTGTTGACTAATCATAGACCTAATTGTTGACCAATCATAGACCTAAAGGCTGGAATAGTGCAGATGAAGAGTGGGGGGGGGGGTTCCTCCATTTTTAGATAGCTAGTAGGCATATTTTATTTATATTTCAAAGCGCCTGTTGCTATACTAGTTTGTTTTTTCTCCTGAGCCTGAAATCTGATATGCAGGTGGATCCAAGTTACTGTCTGGGGAGATGATATCATGGCTAGAAAAGGACCAGAAAGCTGGATCAGGGAAGAGAGTAGCTCCCTAATACGGGAAAGGGGTATAAATATTGTTAACTGTAAACCCCATCAATTTGATCTGATCTGGGGCCCATATTCAGCTTAGGAGCCAATGTGACCTCTGCATCCCTATATATCTGAGCTCACATTCTGTGGTCATGAGTAGGAACATTCCAAGCTGTCCTGATATTGACCCATCTTCCTCAGGTGTAGCATAGAGTATGTTGTCCAGCCTCCCTTTGGAGGATGGAACATTCTCTACCATTGTTGGTCCATGTTGAGGGCAAGGTCCTATGGGGGCCCACAAAGGGGTCTATTTTGTTGTTCCTGATAGAGATGACCAGTAACAATAGAGAGAGGGATTTATTTGAGGTCTAGGCCCATCATGTCTGTTTGGGACTCTCAGGACTCCCCGAATAGGGCCACAGCTGATGGGGTGGTAGGGTGAAATTTAATTTCAGTGAAGACCCCCCTCACACCCATACTTCCCAAGAGATGCCGAGTGCTGGCACTCCTGTGGAGGGAATCCAGCCAGGGGGCAAGTCACCAAACTTCCCTCACCGGCTCTCAGGGACCGCATGATTCAGATAAGAGGCTTCAGGGAGCATTCTGGTACAAACACTTGTTTTATTTGGGGATGGGTACAGGTTTATATAGAGAGTTAAACAAAGAACATTTTTCAGATATGTCAGAAATTTCAGGTTTCTTAAAGGTCAGCTTGCCCCTATGGTAGGGGGCTGGTATGACAAGAATTGATGAGATACATAAAGGTCAAGACAATTAGTCTCCATAATGCAAGCACCTTAATTATCCAAAGATAATTAAGAAAGAAGCATAGGGGTTAAACCAATAAGGTGAGGTAGAGAAAAGGAAAACAAAGATTGGTGTAAATCATAGATACCAAAGAGTACAAGGAAATAAGATTTGGGGTCTTTTCACTGTCTGGTATTACGGGGTGTATGATAGTGTGTTCTCCTTTGTGATCAAAAGGTAAGTGGATGTGTGAACTTTGAATGAACCCTAAAGCAGGCAGCCATGTGTCCTGCTGCTAGCAGGGGAAACTAAGTATGAGAGGCCTGTAGGCTTTCTGTGAGCTTGAGAGACTAACAGAGAAACTGAATCTCGGAGACGTTTCCCTCTTGGCTCATCTCTATAAGGAGAGAGGCTAACAAGTGGGGTGTCTTTCCAGACCTCCATCCAAGGATGGGAGAGCTTCTCTAAGCTCTACCAAGCTTTCACATAGTCCCACAGCTGAGGGCATGGAAGGTGGATCACTGGGAAAGGTGTATGCCTTGCTGTTAGTACAGAGTCCAAGCCCCAGCTCCATATGGGTGTAGCAAGGCACCAGGACAAGTTCAGATGCTCTCATGTCTGTCTCTCTCTTCTCTTTTGTCTGTCTGAGTAAACAGACAGCTAGGACCAGTGAAATTGTACATGAACCAGCACCCCAGCTCTGATAATAAAACAGATACTGAAGTCTTTACAAGAGATCCAGTTAGGGCGATGTCACCAGGGTGGAATAGGATTAGTCACCCAACTAACTGGTATTTGGCCTTGCAGCAACAGATGCAGTTCCACCAGCACCCAGCAGGTGGCACTCATACAACAAGTCTCCTAGAAAAAAGTTGCTTGTTCTCAGAGGCCCTTGTCTTAAACTCAGTGCTGTCTCTATCTCAAGTCAGCAAAAAATGATAAAAACCAAACCCAACACTTTATTTTCCTTTGCTCCTGTGTTAACAAATAGATTTTCATAATCACTGGGAAAATTCAGGTTCAAATTCTTAGATTCACAGTAGGTTATCCTAGTTGCAGCTACCAGGAGTAGCTATATATCAGAGTTCATATTGTTGGGTAAGTCTAGAAAATTAAATAAATGTCAGAGGACCTAGTGGGGGTTGTACTGTTCTATGGGAGACTGAGAAATGTTATGCATGTACAAAATATTGTATTTACTGTCGAATGTAAAAACATTAATTCCCCAATAAAGAAATTTAAAAAGAAAATTAAATAAATATTAACTCTGCCTGTTAATATAATAATTCATTTTCTCTAATTTTTTCATGTTTAATTTTTTAACACATTCATGATTTGTTTTTCATGTTCAAACAGAGAGAGAGAGAGAGAGAGAGAGATCCCTTACCATTACAGGGAGTTTTTTTGGTGGTAAACGAGTCATGTGTTTGATCAGGTAATGTGATTTGTTAAATTTTTTATTTATTAATCTTGATTTACAAAATTATAAGATAACAGGGGTGTAATTCCGCAGTGTCTCCATTTCCCCCCACTGGAAGCTGCAGTGGTTTTTCCCAAGGTCAGTTGGTGCATTTTAACCTGCTGGAGGGGACTCAGGAAAATATCTCCTAGCTGTGGTCCAGGAGGTGGCGCCATGGATAACGCACTGGACTCTCTAAAGGTGAACTCCTGAGTTCAATGCCCAGCATCACGCGTACCAGAGTGATGTCTGGTTCTTTCTCTCTCTCCCTCCTCCTATCATTCTTCATGAATAAATAAATGAAATGTTTTTTAAAAGGAAATATTTCCTAGCTGTACAATTTTATTTGATCTTGTTTAAAATCTTCATTTAAGAAAGGAAAGACAAAAAAATGAAGCGCAGGGGTGACAGCATAATGGTTCTGCAAAGAGACTGCCATGCCTGAGGCTCCAAAGTTCCAGGTTCAATCCCCCACGCCACCATAAACCAGAGCTGAGCAAGAACCCAGCTTTGAGCCCCCAATCCCCACCTTCAGGGGGAAAGCTTTGCGAGTGATGAAGCAGGGTTGCAGGTATCCTCTCTCTCCCTATCTCCCTCTCCCCTCTCAATTTCTGGCTGTCTCTAGCCAATAAATAAATAAAGGTAATAAAATTTAAAAAGAAAAGAAAAAGAAAAACATGAAGGAAAAGTGGGGGGGGGGGAGGAAGGATGACACAGCAGACAGAAGAGGAAACTAGCCAACATGACGTGATGAGTTTGATCCCTGGCTCTGCATGTACCAGAATGATGCTCTGGACATGTACCCTCCCTCTCAACTATTTTTGTCAATTATTTCTTTGTTTATTGGAGAGAGACAGAAAGAAATTGGGAGAAGGAGACAGAGAGGGGAAGAGACTGAAAGACACCTGCAGCCCTGCTTCACCACCCGTGCAGCTTGAACCTGGGTCCTTACACACTGTAATGTGAGCACATAACCAGGTGTGCCACCACCTGGGCCCCGGACATATCTGCTCTCTCTCCCCCTCTCCCTCTCTGCATTGTGAAATAAAAAAGAAAGTAGTTCTTCCAGCAGCAGAACAAGAGGACGGAAAATGGGGAGATATCCAGAGAAGGTGGGTGGAGATCCTGTTTTTTTTTCTTTTTCTTATGACCACTGTAGCAGAAGCTTTTCTCTTTGGTAGTGAAATACCATTCTTTGGCTTATTATGGTTGATTTATACTAACTCTTCCCTCCAAACATAAAGAAATAAAATAAAACCATCAAGTAAAAACGCACTAAGTTATGCTCAGCTGGTCTTGCCATAGTCTGAACTTATTATAATTTTTTTTATTGTGGTGATTAATGGTTTCTCATCTACAGAAAGTACAGTAGTTGGGTCACATTCCTCAGTTTCCTGACTAACAATCCACCCTCCACCTAGGGCCTCCTCCACCATCCATCATGTTGCAGGAACTGAACCCTCCCTCTCACCCCAGCCCCAGCCCCAGAGGCCTTCACTTTGGTGCAATAAAACAAACCTGGTCTAGCAGGAAAAGGCCGGCCAGCAGCCATGGTGATGGCCCAATGGCAGAGGCTGATGGCGGTTTGATCCTGGGACCTCAAAGCCTCAGGCATGAGAGTCTCTTTGCAGAACCATTAAGATATCTCACTCACCATTTTTTCTTTTATTTTTTAATTTTATCAAAATTAGATAAGGTTAAGAGATAGAGAGAGAGAGAGAGAGAGAGACTAGAGCCAGTGCTAGCCTCTGACTGATGGTGGGGCTGGGGACTGAACCTAGAACCTTGGAGCCTCAAAGTATACAAGGAGGAGTCTCCAACCTCTAGGATCCTGGTTTCATGGCAGGAAGCGAGGACAGGACAGGGAGGGCTGCTCGCGGATGAGTAAGGGTCTTGTGAGGTTTTGTGTGTGAAGTGGAGATGCTTCCCGTTCTGCTGTGGCTTTCCGTGTTTGTTTTTCCATCCCTGCAAGACTTTGTGAGAGAAAGTGGCCTGTTCTCATTTATCAGTGGCTGACTCAGACCCTCTTCCTTTTCCTGCCACATCTTCCTCTTATCTTTCCTGGGATGCTCAGGTCTCATCCTGGGTTCTCCAGAGGCCATGGCATGGTTACTTTTTCTTATTTGTGATCTCTCTCTCTCTCTCACCTTTTTTTGAGATCACCAGGTCGCACTGTTCCACGAGGACTTTTTCAGAGAGAGACAGAGTCAGAGACACAGAGTGAGAGAGAGAATGAAAGAGACTATAACACCAAAACTTTTGATACGCTGGGGTCTGGGCTCCAGCTTACTCTGTGCTCATGTTAAAATAGCATATTAGCCAAGTGAGCTGTCTGCCAACTCCTTCATTTGTCCATTTTAACAACTTCCTTCCTTCCTTTCTGCCTCTGTCCTTCCCCTTTCTTTCTTTCATTTCCTTCCTTCCTTCCTTCCTTCCTTCCTTCCTTCCTTCCTTCCTTCCTTCCTTCTTTATTATTGGATAGAGACAGAGAGAAGTTGAGAGGGGATGGGGAGGTAGGCAGAGAAAGATAGACACCTGTAGCCCTTCTACACCACTTATGTAGGGGGACCAGGGGCTTGAACCTGCGTCCTTGCATATTGTAGTTTGTGTTCTTAACCAGGTTTGCTACTGCATTGCTCCCCTACTTTTTCTTTCCTCTTTCTTTCTTTCTTCTTTCTCCCTTTCTTCCTTCCTTTCAGCTTTCTCTTTCCTTTTCTTTTTAAGTTTTTTTTTATTCCACTGCTCCTGGAAACTATTTTTGTTGCCCTTGTTTATTGTTATTGTTGCTGTTGCTGTCATCATTATTGCTGTTATTGTTGGACAGGACAGAGAGAAACGGAGACAGGAGGGGCAGACAGAGAGAGGGAGAGAAAGACAGACACCTGCAGACCTGCTTCACCGCCTGTGAAGCGAGTCTCCTGCAGGTGGGGAGCCGGGGGTTCGAACCGGGATCCTTCTGCCAGTCCCTGCCCTTCGCGCCACGTGTGCTTAACCCACTGCACTGCTGCCTGACCCCCAAGATTTAAAAAAATATTTATTTATTTCTTCCCTTTTGTTGCCCTTATTGTTTTACTGTTGTAGTTATTGATGTCATTGTTGTTGGATAGGACAGAGAAAAATGGAGAGAGGAAGGATGACAGAGAGGGGGAGAGAAAGACAGACACCTGCAGACCTGCTTCACTGCCTGTGAAGCGACTGTCCTGCAGATGGGGCGCCGGGGGCTCAAACTGGGATCCTTGGGCCAGTCCCTGCGCTTTGCGCCACCTACACTTAACCTGCTGCGCTACCGCCCAACACCCTCTCTTTCCTTTTCTTTAGATTCACTGGGCTTCGTATCTGTGCGATTCCACTGCTCCTGGTAGACTTTTTTTTTTTTTTCCAGAGAAAGAGAGAGAGCCCACAGCATCTCTCCATCACTTGTCAAATACCACACCCTTTGCATGGCGCTCCTGTGGGGTGGCTGGGGGCTCAAACTTGGGTAACATCTTTGCTCTCTGATGGGCTAGCTCCCTCCTCTGCCCTGTTATGTTCAGCTTTTGTGTTCAGTAGTTGGTAGCAATAATCATATACCTCCCTGCTCTACTTACAAATCAGCGATTGCATTTTTTCCACCCTGGAATGTTGGTTGAACATCTTGACAACAGACATGTGATGGTGAAGTTATCAAAAGCAGCTGAGTTCAGGGAAGCATCTTCACTGCAGTTCCCACAGAAGACCTGCTTTTTTTTTTTCCCCCCTCAATAATTTTGTCCAGTTATTAACAATTTCCAATTGAAAAGTAGGCAAAAGATAAATGCATTTTTGTTTCCCTAGATACTTTATTTTAAAATATTTTATTAGTTTATTATTGCATAGGGACAGAGAGAAATTGAGAGGGGAGGGGGAGATAGAGAGGGAGAGAGACAGAGAGACACCTGCAGCCCTGCTTCACCATTTGTGAAGATTTCCCCCATGCAGGTGGGGACCAGAGGCTTGAATCTGGGTTTTTGTGTTCTGTAACGTGAGCACTTAACCAGGTACACCACTGCCAGGCCCCAATACTTTCTTATTTAGAAATATTCTCTCTTTCTTTAAATAAATCTTTTTAAAAAGTTTTTTTTTAGTATCTTTATTTATTGGATAGAGACAACAAGAAATGGAGAGGGAAAGGGAGATAGACACCCGTGTTGCAGGAATCATGCCCAAACACAAAGCTTAAACTGAATTTAGGGTGAAAAAAGAGGAGTTTTATTACACTAGTGGGCAAGAGAACTGAATCTCTTCAGAAAGTTTCTTTGTCCCAACAAAGGAACAGCACAAGTTTAAATAGCATTTTTCAACAGGTTACATCACGGTTACATTTGCATTTCAAAGGAGCAAGACAAGATGAAAGAACTTTCACAGGGATGAGTCAAAAATCTATGTGTTATTTAGATGCAAAGCACCTAGGCAGAGGGGGACCTGGAACAACTGATCTAGGGCCAGAATGGCCTCTCCCCTGGTGCCGCCTTCCTTCCTGACAGCTCTTCCCTTAAGGGATGCCCCCTGGTGCGAACAGTTCCCATCTCACAGGACGCCCCCTGGTGCTGTTCTGCTCAGCCAGTGGGGGTGGGGGGCAGCGGCAATTGGCCCTACTTGTCATCAGACAGCAGGGAAATACGAGTGCAGGTCATATTAAGGATTATGCAGCTATTTTCTGCTTCACCTCGAAAAAGCTTTTCCCCTGTAGGTGGGGACTGGGGGCTCAAACCCGGGTCCTTGTGCACTGTAACACGTGTGCTCAGTCAGGTGCGCCACCACCCGGCCCCCAGAGACTCTCTACTTTAGTCTGTTATGCTGACTGATTGTTAGATGTATTGGATCGACCTTCTCATGGTGTATCCCGTGATTACCCATTTATTGGGGAAACTGACGATCCTTCCTAGCCAACTGAATCCACATGGATCCCAGTCACTTTCAAAGCCAGCAACAAGCAGACATCAGGCTCAACCTGACGCTGTTGACTGGCTACAAGAAGGGCAAACGCTAGAAGAAGAAGAAGCCAATGTTATCTCACCATATGATCCACTAAACCATGACACGTATAAGTGGATTATTATTATTCAGAATCACCATAGCTCTCACAAAGTTTTAGAGACAATTTGGCTATTTTATTTATTTATTTATTTATTTATTTATTTACTTACTTATTTAAAGAAGTTCATGTCTTGTGGTCTTGGCAGTGACATAGTGGATGAAGCACTGGCCTCTCAAGCAGGAGGTCCTGAGTTTGATCCCCCGGCAGAACATGTACCAGAGTGATGTCTGGTTCTTTCTCTCTCTCCTCCTTTCTCATTAATATAAAATAAAAATAAATAAATAAAAGAAAAAAAAAAGAAGTTCCTGTCTTTCAGGTCCATATATACACATATGAAAGACTATCCCACAGCTGTTTGTCAGAGAAAGGCAGGTCATTTGGTCACAGACATAAACTATAGAAGTAAGAGTCCATGGACACAAAACACAAAAGGATAAAAGTTCCCCATCCCCCACATTTCTTTTTATTATTATTTGTACTTGATAAGATAGACAGGGATTGAGAGGGAAGAGCAATAGGGAGAGAGAGAGAGAAGAGGCAGACACCTGCAGCTCTTCTCCACTGTTTGTGGGAGGCTGGGGGTGTGAACCTGGGTTCTTGTGCAGGACAAAACTGTGAACTCAACCAGGCACACCACCCCCAGCCCCAGCCCCACCTGCACCCCCAGCCCCAGCCCCAGCCCCAGCCCCACCCCCAACCCCACCCCCACCCCCCACCCCCAGCCCCACCCCCAGCCCCACCCCCAGCCCCAGCCCCAACCCCAGAACCACCCCCAGCTCCAGCCCCACCCCCAGCCTCAGCCCCACCACCAGGCCCAGCCCCACCCCCAGCCCAAGCCCCACCCCCACCCCCAGCCTCAGCCCCACCCCCACTCCCAGCCCCAACCCCAACCCCAGCCCCAGCCCCACCCCCACCCCAGCCCCACCCCGAGCCCCACCCCCACCCCCACCCCCACCCCCACCCCCAGCCCCACCCCCACCCCCAGCTCCAGCCCCAGCCCCACCCACCTCACTCACGCCCAGGCACACACACACACTTCTTTCTGAATGCAGCTGGAGGGTGGGAGGTAGCACAGTCATTATGCAAAAGATTTCATGTCTGAGGCTCTGGACTTTTCAGTCAATCAGAGGCACCACCAGCAGAAGTCGAGAGCTGAAATGTGGTCTAATGAATGAAACAGGGAAAAGAAAAGAACAGAATCAGAGACAAGCAGAAAGCCTCCATGCACACAGGATAACTCTGAGTGTCTCCTGCCTCCTCCTATTTTATTTGACCTTATTTTAATTTTCTAACAAACGGGGAAAGAGAGGTAGGTGCGTTGCGGAGACTTCACAGCCCTGCTGCACCTGGTGCCTTTGTGGCATCCCCATGTAGAGCGGGAGGTCCAACCCAGCCCTTCACCAGGAGGTGAAGCAAATGCCCCCAACCCACCCCCTCAGGTCATTCTGACAATAGTTTGTTTCAAGAAAAAAACAAAACAAAATGTCTCACTGGAATATAAACAGTACAATGTAACACTCAGGCAAGATTCTTTGCAAGATTCCCTTTGCAGGGGTTTGGCTGAGGATTTTTGTGTCTGTATTCAGAAGAGGCTGTGGTGTGTAGCCTTTGCAAGTTTCCATTTAATATATTTCTTTTCTTTTTAAATATTTACTTACTTATTTATTTTTATCTGCATTCTATAAATCTGGGTATGTTGTATTTTGTTCTCATTGACATCAAAGTGCTTTCTAGCTTCCTAATCGCTTTCTTCTCTGACGAATTGGCAATTTAAAAATATGTCACTTGGGAGTTGGGCGCTAGCGCAGCGGGTTAAGCGCACATGGCGCAAAGCGCGAGGACAGGCAGAAGGATCTGAGTTCGAGCCCCCGGCTCCCCACCTGCAGAGGAGTCGCTTCACAGGCGGCGAAGCAGGTCTGCAGGTGTCTGTCTGTCTCTCCCCCTCTCTGTCATCCCCCCTCTCTCCATTTCTCTCCGTCCTATCCAACAACGACGACATCAATAACAACAACAATAAAACAACAAGGGCAACAAAAGGGAAAATAAATAAATAAATAAATAAATAAATAATTTTTAAAAAATTAAAAAAATATGTCACTGACTGAATAATCACCATTCTTTGGCTTTTTTTTTTTTTTTTTTTTTTTCAGATAAGAGGAGAAGGAAGACACCACACAGACTTTCTTCCATGCTGTGGGACTGGGGCTAGAATCTCCTTTTACACATGGCAAAACAGGTGCTCGCTCGGGTGAGTGATTTTGCTAGTCCACACTTATTTATTCATTCATTTAAATTCCTTCTAATATATATATTTGAGCCAGGACCTCACACATGCGTGATTTTACCACTTGGGCCAACTTTTCATTCAGATATAGATACAGAATGGGGTGGGGGGCGGTGGCACACCCAGTTAAGCACACATAGTACTAAGTGCAAAGACCGGTGTAAGGATCTGGGTTTGAGCCCCCAGCTCCCCACCTGCAGGGGAGTCGCTTCACAAGCTATGAAGCAGGTCTGCAGGTGTCTCTCTTTCTCTCTCCCCTTCTTTCTCCCCCTCCTCTCAACTTTTCTCTGTCCTATCCAACAAAATGGAAGAAAATAGCCTCTAAGAGCAGTGGATTCGTAGTGCTGGCACAGAGCCTCATTGATAACCAGAGAGAGAGAGAGGGAGAGAGAGACAGAGAGAGACCACAGCAACAAAGCTTCTGGTACCATAGCACCTCCGAGATGCTTTGGCTGGAAGGTGGACTTCACCTTTGGTAAAGCTCCTACCCCATGAGAAAAGTCTCCAGTCCCATGTTGGCATCTCCTTTTTTGCTATACAGATTGAAGTTGTTGCGGGGTACCATCTCCTCACACCAAGATGTGCTTCGCTCCTCTCACCTCCCTTGTGCTGTGACAGTCAGATCTATTTTATATATGCATGTCGTCAACCCCAAGTCATATTTTGTCAATTTTAGATTGAGAAAGAGAGGAAGAGTGAGAGGGGGAGGAAGATGGCAGAGAGAGAGAGAGAGAAGGAGAGAGAGAGAGAAGGAGAGAGAGAAGGAGAGAGAGAGAAGGAGAGAGAGAGAGAAGGAGAGAGAGAAGGAGAGAGGGAGAAGGAGAGAGAGAGAGAGAAGGAGAGAGAGAAGGAGAGAGAGAAGGAGAGAGAGAGAGAGAAGGAGAGAGAGAGAGAAGAAGAGAGAGAGAGAAGGAGAGAGAGAAGGAGAGAGAGAGGAGAGAGAGAAGGAGAGAGAGAAGAAGAGAGAGAGAGAAGAGAGAGAGAAGGAGAGAGAGAGAGAAGAAGAGAGAGAGAGGGAGAGAGAGAGAAGAAGAGAGAGAGAGAAGGAGAGAGAGAGAGAAGGAGAGAGAGAAGGAAAGAGAGAGAGAAGGAGAGAGAGAGAGAAGAAGAGAGAGAGAGAAGAAGAGAGAGAGAGAGAAGAGAGAGAGAAGGAGAGAGAGAGAAGAAGAGAGAGAAGGAGAGAGAGAGAGAAGGAGAGAGAGAGAAGGAGAGAAGAGAGAGAAGAAGAGAGAGAGAAGGAGAGAGAGAGAAGAAGAGAGAGAGAGAAGGAGAGAGAGAAGGAGAGAGAGAGAAGGAGAGAGAGAGAGAAGGAGAGAGAGAGAGAAGGAGAGAGAGAAGGAGAGAGAGAGAGAAGGAGAGAGAGAAGGAGAGAAGAGAGAGAAGAAGAGAGAGAAGGAGAGAGAGAGAAGAAGAGAGAGAGAGAAGGAGAGAGAAGGAGAGAGAGAGAGAGAAGGAGAGAGAGAAGGAGAGAGAGAGAAGGAGAGAGAGAGAGAGAAGGAGAGAGAGAGAGAAGGAGAGAGAGAGAGAAGGAGAGAAGAGAGAGAAGAGAGAGAGAAGGAGAGAGAGAGAAGAAGAGAGAGAGAGAAGAGAGAGAGAAGGAGAGAGAGAGAAGAAGAGAGAGAGAGAAGGAGAGAGAGAGAGAAGGAGAGCACAGCATCAAAGCTTCTATTTGTGCAGTAGGGGCTGGGCTTGACCCTGGGTTGTGCACATGCAAAGCCGGCGAGCTATTTCACCACCACCTCAGTGACATTTTGAATAAAACCACTGCACAATAAAGTAAATAAACGAGTTACTGCAGTCTTAGATTTTTCATATACCAAAACCTTTAACAGGATTCCTTCAAGCTGCATCCAAGATAAGTGAAGATGAGTTCATCCTTCTTCACAGCCGAGTATTATTCAGTTGTAAATCTAGATCATTCTTCACAGCCGAGTAGTATTCCACTGTAGATCCAGATCATTTTTCACAGCCTAGTAGTATTCCACTGTAGATCCAGGTCATCTTTCACAGCCGAGTAGTATTCCACTGTAGATCCAGATCATTCTTCACAGCCGAGTAGTATTCCACTGTAAATCTAGATCACAACTTTCTCAGCCACTCATCTGTTTTTTTAATTTAAAAAAAATTATCTTTATTAGATAGAGATAGCCAGAAATTGAGAGGGTAGGGAAGATAGAGAGACAGAGAGACACCTGCAGCACTGCTTCACCACTTGCAAAGCTTTCCCCCTGCAGGTGGGAACCGGGTCTCGAACCCAGGTCTTTGAGCACTGTGACATATGCGCTCAACCAGGTGTGCCCCCACCTGGCCCCAGCCACTCATCTGTTGTTGGACACCTGGGTGGCTTCCAGGTTTTGGCTATTACAAATTGTGCTGCTGTGAACACAGGTGCACACAGATCTTTCTGGATGGGTGTGTTGGCTTCCTTAGGATCTATCCCCAGGAGAGGAATTGCAGGGTCCTAGGGCAGGTCCACTTCTAGCCTTCGGAGAGTTCTCCAGACTGCTCTCCACAGGGGTTAAACCCATTGACATTCCCACCAGCAGTGCAGGAGGGTTCCTTTGACCCAGAACCTTCTAAAAACATACAGCAATAGTAACTGAGTTATGCCACGAGTCCACAACACTGTGCTATGTTGGTGGCACTAAACAATCTGAGTGCAAATTTCCTCCCTGAGTCATTCATGAGATTTTCCCAGCTGAGAGCCCTCTTTGAACAGACCTATGGTACTCAGCTCAGAAATTGCCACGCTGGGCTAAAGCCTGGTGATCTTGTAGCTACAGAATCCCCGTTTGGTGTACTGTCCAGGGTGACAGCCGGCAGCTAGCTCTCTTTTGCTGTTTTAATGTTGCGATGAATAGACACTTTGCTCACTTGGGCTGACTAGTCAGAGGTGAATGCCTGAGGCAATGCTTTACGGTTCTGGGTTGTCAACTTTGCTCAGCATTCGAAGTGGAGCCTACACATGGAACAGAATGCCAAGTTGGCCACAGAAGTGTTTTCTGAGTCAGGAAAATCCAGGTAGAGGGACTACCTGCCGAACAGGTTCTGCCTATTGCTAGACCACTCTCTCTGTGCCCAGTGCTGTCCACACACCCACGGATGGCTGTTCCAGCCAAGACATGCCGGAGCTCAACTGAGATTCTTTTTAAAAGTATATTATTCATGACTTAATACTGATTTACACAATTATGAGATAACAGGTATAATCTCACACCATTACCACCACCACCAGAGTTCTGTGTCCCCACTCACTCCATTGGAAACTACAACGGCTCTCCCAAGGTCACAGATGTGGACTGACTATTATTTCTGTAACTGTCTATATTTATATATATATCTGCTCATTTTTTTCTATGGTTCTGTCATATCTTCCTTTTTAAGTCACACCTACACCTATTGCTACTTCCAAGTGTCCTTCCTTTTTTTTCTCTTCTCTCTCTGGGTCCCTATGGAATTGGGATTAGAGCTCTCTGGTCATCTTCCCCTCACATTTTTCCCTCTCTGGGAGTCTGGGCCAAAATTCTTTTTGGGATGTAGAAGGTGGGAGGTCTGGCTTCTGTAATTGCTTCTCCACTGGACATGGGTGTTGGCAGGTAGATCCATGTCCCCCAGCCTGTTTCTGTCTTTCCCTAGTGGGGCAGGGCTCTGGGGAAGGGAAAGTTCATGAAGTTCATGAGTGGTGAAGCAGGGCTGCAGGTCTCTCTCTCTTTATCTCCCTATCAATTTCTCTCTGTCTCCATAAAATATATATGTATATATATATAGTGATTTATAAGATTATAAGCTTGTAGGGGTCTAGTCTATGCCACCCCCTGCACCCATGCCTGTGCCTTCCCCCCAGGATAACCAGCACCCCACCAGCAGTGTGACAGAGCTCCTCTCCCTCCACCCATTCTCACCTGTGTGAGATGGCATCTGAATGAGGTTCTAATCTGCCTTTCTCTAGTGAAGAGCTTCACCTGGCATAGAAATTGGTTATCTCTCAGGGTGAACGGTGTTTAGGCATCTGGCCAGCTTGGGGGAGATGACCCACGGGGTTAAATACAATAAGCATGTCCCTTTTCAAGGCACAGAAGTACAGCCAAGAAGTCTGGAAACAGGGGCTCAGCGCTCCCCTTTGGGTCATACTAGGACCTAGGCGGTATGTGCTGGGTTATAAAGAGTGTATCCGTGGGGCATCCTCCAGTTTAATTACAATGGTGCGTCCTTTTTGTGGCTTGCAAAGACACAGAACTTTCTCAAAAAGTGGCCGAGAGCTGGGGAGATAGTACAGCAGTGGAGCGTGAGGCTTGGACGAGAAAGCTTCTGGATTGGATCCCCTGGCATCTTCAGCTGTCAGAACCGAGCGTCATTTTGGTCAAAACAAAACAGAAATGAAAAGCTGAGCCTCTTTCTGGTCGCCAAACGGGAGGCGGTAATCTGTTAAACACTAGGAGAGAATGACTCGAAAGATGATTCACAAAAGCGAGTTTCCCCAGTGGATGGAAAAGGGGGAAGGGAAGGGGATGATTCCATAAAGAGGAAAAAAAAAAAAAAAGGTTTCCAATACTCTCTCGTCCAGGACTTGGTGTAGGAAAACAGGAAAACACATTGCTCCCTTTGAGCTCTCGACGTCTCTTTCGCATGCTCTTCCTTCTCTCACTCACACAGAGTGTTACGCTTTCCTGACTTTGAACCTAGAGTCAGGGAATGAACCAGGTCCTCATACTTGCGTGAGTTTGCCTCATGGCCACCCCAGCCCAAAGTTTGTGTTCTGTGTACAGAGATAGAGAGACAGTGAGAGAGAGAGAGGGAGAGAGATTTGGAGAGACATCAGTGTACTGCATCGCCTCTCATGGAGTGCAGTCCATGGTGGTCCCATGTGGTGCCGAGGACAGACCAGAACATGAACTCTACCCACTGAGCTGTCTCTTCCTGGTCCCTTCTTCTTTCATGTTTTAGTGAGAGAGAGAAGCCAGAGCACCCGTACGCCACTTTCGCATTTTGTCAGGGGAAGAACTCAACACCTCACACTTTGCTCTACTCTAACCAGACAAGAGATGGGGGGGTTGGTGTGGAAATATACAGTTCACACCCATGTGGTTGAGACAGACACTTTGTTCCTAAGAAAGAGATTTGGGAACGGGGGCAATTGTGCACCCGGTTAGTCGTACATAGTACTAAACACCAGGACCCATGTAAGGATCCAGTTTCAAGCCCCTGGCTTCCCACTTGCAGGAGGGACACTTCATGATCAGTGAAGCCCATCTGCCAGTGTCTGTCTTTCTCTCTCCCTCCCTGTCTCCCCCTCCTCTTTCAATTTCTCTCTGTCCTGTCCAATAAAATGGAAAAAATGGCCACCAGGAGCAGTGGATTCTTAGTTCCACCAAGCTCCAGCAATAACCTTGGAGGAAAAGAGAAAGAGAGAGAGAGAGAGAGAGAGAGAGAGGGAGAGAAAGAGATTTTTTACCTCCAGGGTTATTGCTGGGCTTGGTGTCTGCACCATGAATTCACTGCTCCTGGAGGCCATTTTCCCCCTTTTTATTGCCCTTGTTGTTGTAGCCTCATTGTGGCTATTATTATTGCCATTGTTAATGTTGTTTGTTGTTGGATAGGACAGAGAGAAATGGAGTGAGGAGAGAAAGACAGAGAGGGGGAGAGAAAGACAGACACCTGCAGACCTGCTTCACCGCCTGTGAAGCGACCCCCCTGCAGGTGGGGAGCCGGATCCTTACGCTGGTCCCTATGCTTTGCGCCATGTGCACTTAACCCACTGCGCCACCACCCGACCCCCAGAGAGAGATTTTAATTTGCACCTGCTCACACTGGTTATGGGAAAGGACTATCTATGAGTGCTTACTGGAGTTTGAATACCTATTGAAAGAGAATAACAGTTAACCATGAAAACACTAGCTTCACTTTTTTTTTCTTTTTTCTACAAGAGAACATGAAGTCTTCCACAGAGATAAGAAGAGAAAAACTATTTGAGAAGGGGAGTGTGAAGAACAGAATATTTGAGGAGTAGGCCTCCTTTTCTCCCATTGGCCAATGGTTTTCTCCTTAATCAAGTTGTGTCTTTATTTTCCTTCCCAATAGTTGTGTTCTATTATTTATTTTAACAATATATATATTTTCAGATGGCTTATCACTACACCTCTCCAGCCTTCAGGACATTTTTTTTTTTTGCCATGACTTTATCATCTGATACAGATGTTATTCTCCCAGTCTCATCAGCAAAATTGACATTAAAAAACTTAGAATAAGAAACTTGGTTTATTGATGTTTTCTTAGGAGGTGTCAACTTGCACATTTGAGTGTGTGTGTGTGTGTGTGTGTGTATGTGTGTGTGTGTGTGTGTGTGTGTGTCAGTTCCTTAGAGAACTTGCAGTTTGGGGGGTGTTCAGAGATGGCTCTCTGGTTAAGGATGAACTCATAGTTAGGAGACAAGGCTCATGGGAAGACGTTTTAGTTCAAGTCTCTCCAGTAGGCTTGCCGATGAGACAGTTAACATCTGAGCATTTGCGATAGACGGTTAACTTGCAGAAACAAGTCATTTTCCAGTGAACCCCAGAAGCTGTGGTTCTTTACATATTGTTTACACTGGGAATAAAGACTCAGCTATGGAAATGGTGGAGCTAGGTACTTTTTTTTTGTTTGTTTGGAGAGGGTCTTCAGGGAACCAGCTTGTCCTAGAGACATATTCATGCTTACTAAGACTCTAACTGGAAATACTATCTTCCCTAACAAGACTTTTAGTCCACCTGCATGTCAGCTGTCAGGCTCAGGCAAAGATTACCAAAGTCATGGAACAGACCTAAAACAGACTTCCTGGCTTCTTCCCACAAGAAGACTTCTAGTTACATCTGCTCTGTTCTTACCTTAGGGTTCCTGTTTATTGAACGATTTGCTTTATATATTACTGTCTTTCAGTCACCTGGTTGCAGACACTACCATGACACCACCCTGACCTCGCTGGGCAGTGACTTCGCCAATGTGTCCTTGGAACCCCACCTGCCCAGAGCCCTGCCCTACTAGGGAAAGATAGAAACAGGCTGGAAGTGTCGATCCACCTGCCAACATCCATGTCCAGTGAAGAAGCAATTACAGAAGCCAGAACTTCCACCTTCTGCATCCCACAAAAGATTTTGGTCCATACTCCCAGAGGGATAAAGAATAGGGAAGCTTCCAATGGAGGGGATGGGTCATGGCACTCTTGTGGTGAGAACTGTCTGGAATTGTACCCCTGTTATCTTACAATCTTGTTAATCATTATTAAATCACTAAAAAGAAAGGGAGGAAGAAAAAGTAAGGGAAGAAGGAAGGGAGGAAGGAAGGAAGGAAGGAAGGAAGGAAGGAAGGAAGGAAGGAAGGAAGGAAGGAAGGAAGGAAGCCCTTTGCCTAGACCTAAACTCTGCAGTATGCATGGAGGGCACTGTCACTCAGTTTCCTCCCGGTGGCTAGCTAAGCAGGGCAGGATCGCCATGACGCCAACTGAAAGTGTATAAAATCTCATGTCCTGGGAGTCGGGCTGTAGCGCAGCGGGTTAAGCGCAGGTGGCGCAAAGCACAAGGACCGGCATAAGGATCCCGGTTCGAACCCCGGCTCCACACCTGCAGGGGAGTCGCTTCACAGGCGGTGAAGCAGGTCTGCAGGTGTCTGTCTTTCTCTCCTCCTCTCTGTCTTCCCCTCCTCTCTCCATTTTCTCTCTGTCCTATCCAACAACAACAACAATAAAACAACAAGGGCAACAAAAGGGAATAAATAAAATAAATATTAAAAAAAAAATTAAAAAAAAATCTCATGTCCTTCCAAGCTCCCAGTAGAGGGACCTGAGGATGGCCCCCAGAGGATCCAGTAGCCATGCACAGTCTCCTCTTTGCAGAGAGTCTGAACACATATATGTTAAAAAAACTTCTATGTGGGAGTTGTGCGCTAGTGCATGTGGCGCAAAGCACAAGGTCGGCATAAGGATCCCGGTTCGAACCCCGGCTCCCCACCTGCAGAGGAGTCGCTTCACAGGCGGTGAAGCAGGTCTGCAGGTGTCTGTCTTTCTCTCCCCCTCTCTGTCTTCCCCTCCTCTCTCCATTTCTCTCTGTCCTACCCAACAATGATGACATCAATAACAACAATGATAGCTGCAACAAAAATAAAAACAAGAGCAACAAAAGGGAAAATAAATAAATATTTAAAAAAAAACTTCTATGGGGATTGGGGGCAGGCAGAACTGGTTAAGTGCACATAGTACTAAGTGCAAGGAATCATGATGTAAGGACTGGGGTTCGAGCCCCAGGTTCCCCACTTGCTTGTGGGGGGTGCTTCACAAGCAGGTGTGTTTCTTTCTCTCTCCCTTTCTTTCTCCCCCTCCCCTCTCAATTTATCTTTATCCTATCAAGTAAAAAAAAATGGAATGAAAGGAAGAAAAAGAAAAAAAAATGGCCATCAAGAGTAGTGGATTCATAGCGCTGGCACCCACCCAGCCCCAACCACTGTAGGCCAAAACAAAAGACAAACCAAAACCTTCTTTTGAGGGGTCTTGTTTTCTTTTTAAATTTTCTCTTTCTTCCTGTCTTCCCCCAAACCCCAACTTTTTTTTCTTGTGAAGAGCTTAAAATA
The DNA here is from genome assembly GCF_950295315.1 of Erinaceus europaeus. Taxonomy (NCBI): domain Eukaryota; kingdom Metazoa; phylum Chordata; class Mammalia; order Eulipotyphla; family Erinaceidae; genus Erinaceus; species Erinaceus europaeus. The sequence goes on from NC_080170.1 coordinate 123,859,306, forward strand.
ATAATAATTTCCACTGTCGCTGGAAAGACAGGAAGAATCCTTAACTCCAACCATATTCTCAGTCCTTTTAAAAGCTGAAGGAAAAGAACAGGGAGACAGTGAAAAAGGCCTCAGAAAAAACAGTCAGGATCTTTATAAGCCAAACAGGGACTCCAAGGAGCCAAGGAGCCAAACAGATCCAGGGAAAGGTCAGGTCTCCCAGCTTATCTCAAGACAGGAATTGTGGGGCGTGCGTAGGAGCCAGGGAAATTTAAATGCTACTGCTCTGGGATGGCTCCGACCCCCTCTGCTCTCCGAGTGGAAGCAGAAAGCCTTTGTGCACCTGCTGTGCTGCACTGGAAATGGGACTTTTTTTTTATTTTGCCATGACGTTGTCATCTGATACAGATGTTAATCACCAATCTTGTCAGCAAACGGACACTAAAAAAACAAAAACAAACAAAAACCAGAAAAAGTAATTAGTTTGTTGGTAGTGGAAGTGGTGTGGAATTATTACATAGTAATCTTATAATCTTGGAACAAACTGTTGGTAACAAACAATTATTTAAAAAATTAGGACAAGAACTTGGTTTACTGATGTTTTCTTAGGAGGCGTCAACTTGCACATTTGAATCCTTGCTTTCCCTCCTTCCTTCCTCCCTCCCCCTGTCCTTTCTCTCTCTCTCTCTCTCTCTCTCTCTCTCTTCCTGTGTGTGGCAGTTCTTTAGAGAGCTTGTAGTTTGAGGTGTTCTTTGACCTTGCAATATGAAGATGGATGGATTGCATTAATGTCCAGTGGTTTCTGCTTCTTCCTCACTCTAGTCTTCCTCCAGGACTCAGGTAGCAGAGTGGTAAATTAGTGATCACTTTCCCTCCCTTCCACTTTTTTTTTTTTTTTAAATCAAGAAATGTCAGTTCCCACCAGTCTGTTGCACATGGCTAACCCGCTTATGACCTCTGAAGTTTTCAAAGTCTGCAAAGAGGGAAACAACAACGTGTGGGAAACCCTAAAGTTCAACGAGTCCAGACGGTCCGCCACCAGTCTCCTGACTGGACCGGGTGCTCTCTGTCCAGTAGGCCTGACTGAAAATGGCTAAAAAAAGTAGCTTGGAAGTTCTGAAAAAGCAAAAGTGGTTCTGGTAACGAGCTGGGCATTAGCAGGGAAGTTTTTCTTGCGCAGGCTTCTGGGCTTGAGCAGTAATCTTACACTGGCTGTCTGTTTTCTTTTTAGAGGTGGATGGAAAAGCTGTTCTCCAAAGGCGCTGGAGCTGTTGAGTAGCCATCGTGTTATGGGGGAGCCATGCCTCTTTCCAAAACACTGTTAATTTTCATGGAGTCTCAGCTAAAACAGGAACATTTTTTTTTTTTTATGGGCAACGTTCTCGGGCTGCTCTATTATAAAGTTCTAGTGTGTTTCTTGACTAAAGAGACCTTGATCAAACACTGCTTTGGAGATTCTCTTTCAGGAAAAGAAAGAAAAATAAAAAGTATAGGCATTGGGATGAAAAAAGGTTACTTAACCTTGGCCTCCGTTTCCTTTCTTTTCTTTCTTTTTTTTTTTAACTAATGATTTAATATTGATTAAAAAATTATAAGATAACAGGAGTATAATTCCCTATTGTTCCCACCACCTGAGTTCTGTGTCCCTATCCCTTCCACTGGAAACTGCAGTGGTTCTCCCAAGGGCACAGATATGGATTGACTAGTATTTCTATATTTATGTTAAGTTTCCCTGCTCTTTTTTTCCCCTTCTCTTTTCTTTTTATTTTCCCTTTTGTTGCCCTTGTTGCTTGTTGTTGTCGTTATTAATGTCATTGTTGGATAGGACAGAGAGGAATGGAGAGAGGAGCGGAAGACAGAGGGGGGGAGAGAAAGACAGACACCTGCAGACCTGCTTCACCGCCTGTGAAGCGACTCCCCTGCAGGTGGGGAGCCGGGGGCTCGAACCGTGTTCCTTATGCCGGTGTTTGTGCTTCACGCCACGTGTGCTTAACCTTGCTCATTCTTTTCTGTGGTTCTGTCTTCTCTGCCTTTCTAAGTCACACCTATACTGGTTACTACTTCCAAATATCCTTCTTTTTTTTCCTCTTCTCTCTCTGGGTCCTGATGGAATTAGAGTTCAGAGCACTCTGGTCATCTTCCCTTAACATTTCTCCCCCACTGGGAGTCTGGACCAAAGTTCTTTATGGGGCAAAGAAGGTGGGAGGTCTGGCTTCTGTAGTTGCTGTTCCACTGGATGTGGGCGTTGGTAATCGACCCACCCATACCCCCAGCCTGTTTCTGTCTTTCCCAAGTTAGGTGTGGTTCTTGGGAACATACCTAAAATAGACTTCCTCACTTCTTTCTAGTCTAAGATCTCTATTCTCATCTGCTCTTTTCCTACTTTTTTGGTTTCTGTTTATTAAACACTTTGTCCTGTTTTATGTCTTACCATCTTTCACCTACCAAGCTGCAGATACTACTATGATTCCATCCTGACTTCCCTGGACAGACGACCTCACCAGTATGTCCCAGACCTCACCTCTTCCGGGCTCTGTTTCTTGAAATGCCCTCTTATCCTGAAATATTTCCTCCAGCAACAGGTGGGACCGGCCACCAAGGACTGCCTGCTTCTAATCAAAGTGACTCTTTGTCACTCTTGTATGTGTGTTCATGTTCTGGGGATGTATAAGGATTGATGAGTGTGCAAATACAATTGAAAAAACATCCAGAATGGAGAGCAACATCACAGAACAGATTGTACCTTATTGTAAAATAAAAATAGCCTTGGACAGCCCGTGGAATGTGTTCTAGCAACATAATCAGCTCTTTGCTGTGGTTTTCCTGCGGGTCGGGGATCTCTGCGTCACAGCCCCGAGTGCCAAGTGTCTGGTCTGTGCTAGGGTCAGGCATGCTGTGCTTTTTCTGCTGAGAATTTTTCAGACTTGCAATCCCCCCCATCCCCACCCCATGCTCCCTCTCTCTTTACTTCCTGTCACCCCCAGTCCCTCCTGGGCAAAGCAGCCAGGTCACTTGCCTAGGTTATGGGTGGAGGGTATTATTACTTTAGTTCTCAGGGCTCCACTAAAAAGTTGGGGTGGGGGGTTGGAGCTGAGGCTGAGCCCATCACCTTTGGATGGAGAGCAGAGGGGTCTGGGGTGGGACTGTGTGGAATTTCCATCCTGCGCAAAGGAATCCAGCCTCCGGGTCTGGGGTCTCTGTTAGGACATACCTTGTGACAGTGAGAAAGTGAATCTTTGGAGTCGAGGGAGGGAGACCTTCAGAGCACATTGGAGAAAGGCATGACTGAAACATTATATGGTCCGAGACTCCATAGTGAGCCCCACCGGTTGTCACAACTTTTTTGTTTATTTTTTGTTATTACTTTATTTTAGTGATTTAATAATGATTGACAAGATTTTAAGATAGCAGAGGTACAATCCCACATAGTTCCCACCACCAGAGCTCCATGTTTCACCGCCTCCATTGGAAACTTCCTTATTCTTTATCCCTCTGGGAGTATGGACCGAGGATCATTATAGGGTGCAGAAGATGGGAGTTCTGGCTTCTATAATTGCTTCTCCACTGGGCATGGGCATTGACAGGTGGATTCGTACTCCCAGCCTATTTCTATCTTTCCCTAGTGGGGCAGGGCTCTGAGAAGGTGAGGTTCCAGGATACATTTGTGAGGTCGTCTGTCCAGGGAAGTTGGGATGGCATCATGGTAGCATCTGCAATTTGGTGGCTGAAAGGCAGTAAGACATTAAGCAGGACAAATTGTTTAATAATCAGGAACCCAAAGGTAAGAATTGAGCAGAAGAAACTAGGGGTCTTTGTGTGGGAAGAAGCTAGGAAGTCTATTTTAGTTATGTTTCCAGGCACCCATGACCACAACATACACATATATATTGGGGGTGAGTGGGGGTGCATTAGTGAACACACATGGAACGATGCCCAACGACCCAGGTTTAAATTCCTGGTCCTCGCCCATGGGTGATGGTGGAGCTTCACAAATGGTGAAGCAGGGCTGCAGGTGTCTCTCTTTTTCTGTTTCTTCCCTCTTTATTTTCCTCTCCCCTTTCACTTTTTTCTCTAGCCTATCAAATATAAGAAAAATAAATAAATAAAATTTAAAAATATTTTCCTTTTAAAAATGTTTTATATTTATTTATTCCCTTTTGTTGCCCTTGTTTTATTGTTGTAGTTATTAGTGTTGTTATTAATGTTGTTGTTGGATAGGACAGAGAGAAATGGAGAGAGGAGGGGAAGACAGAGACGGGGAGAGAAAGACAGACACCTGCAGACCTGCTTCACCGCCTGGGAAGCGACTCCCCTTGCAGGTGGGGAGCCGGGGGCTCGAACCGGGATCCTTATGCCGGTCCTTGCGCTTTGTGTCATGTGCGCTTAACCCGCTGCGCTACCACTCTACTCCCAATATTTTCCTTTTTAACATTTTATTGATTGATTGATTGGGTAGAGACAGAGAGTGGAGAAGTCAATAGGGAAGGGAGATGGAGAGGGAGAAGAAGGAGGGCCGGGGAGATAGCTTAATGCTTATGCAAAAAGAATTGCATCCTTGAGACTGAGGTCTCAGGTTCAATCCCCAGCACCACCATCAGCCACAGCTGAGCAGTGCTCTGGCCTCTCCCTCTCTGTATCTTTAACTCATTAAAATTGAATAAATAGGAAAAAATGAATGAATAAAATATTTTTTAAAAGGCTGGGAAGATAGCAGAACAGTTATGCAAAAAAAAGGCTTTCATGCCTGAAGCTCTAGAGTCCCAGGTTCAGTCCCCAGCACCACCATTAGCCAGAGGTGAGCAAGACTCTTTTAAGTCTTTCTCCTCCTCCTCCTCCCCCTCCCTTCTCCTCATTTTTTTTTTACTCCTTCTCTTTCTCCTCCCCCTTCTTTTCTTCTTTCCTCCATTCCTTCTCTTTTCCCCTCATTTCCTATATGTCTCTCATTCAAGTATATGAATCTAAAAACGCAAAAAGGGAGGGAGGGAGAGGGACACTCCAGAGTAGCGTTCTGGTTCATGCAGTGCCAGGGGTCGAACCTGGGAGCCTCAAGCAGATGAGTCCTGTGCTCTTCCAGCTAAACAATTTTCCTGACCACACTTTGTTTTTCCTAAAGGGAGAGAGAAGGATAACCCGGGGACTACTTCAGCAAATGGGATGTCCGGACTTGAACCCAGGACCTCAGGCTTGCAGGTTGTATGTCATACTTCAGACTCCACCCCCACCCCCATGGGTAAACCAAATTAAACGTCTCAAGTGACTTCATTTTACATTCTTAGAATGATCCACGGGGACCCCCCGCCAGACTTCACCCCCCTCCCAGGCCCCCAGCCCTGACTGTCAGCTGTTCACAGTCTCTGTCAGTCTTTGAGATTCTTCCTGGCCATCTGCTTGGCTGACCTCTTACCTTGACCCACCTCTCTCTCTCTCCCTCTATCTTTCTCTCTTTAAAATTTTATGGGGGTGATTAATGGCTTGCAATAATTACAGTTGTTGGTACATGTGTAAAATTTCTCAGTTTTCTGCAAAACTCTCTCCCCGGCCTACGTCCTCCTCCACCATCAGCACCAGGAACTGAAAGCCCGCCTGCCCCAGAGTCCTTTATTTTGGTGCGAGACACCAAACCCAGTCCAAGTTATACTTGTGTTTCCCCCTTTTTTGTTTTTATTTCTCGATTTCTGTCCATAAGTGAGATCATCCCATCTCCATCCTGCTCTTTCTGGCTCATCTCACGTCACATGATTCCTTCAAGCTCCATCCAAGATGAAGTGAAGAATGTGACTTCATCATTCTTAACAGCTGAGTCGTATTCCATTGTGTATCTAGACCACAGCTTGCTCAGCCACTCATCTGTTGTTGGACACCTGGGTGGCTTCCAGGTTTTGGCTATTACACATTGCGCTGCTATGAACACAGGTGCACACAGATCTTTCTGGATGTGTGTTTGGTTTTTTTTTTTTTTTCCTCTCTCATTGTTGTCTGCAGCTCTCACCCTTACCTGGCAGCAAACAGAAGCTCTGGGTCAAGAGAAATGAACCTTGACTGGATCTGTGCATGGGGTGGCCTGATTCCACACTACTCTCTGCATCACCCAGAGAAGAATAGCTGGACCACAGCAGATGCTGAATGAGAGCTCACTGAACTTATTTATTTACTTCAGATTTATTTATTTATTTATAAAAAGGAAACTGGCAAAAACCATAGGATAAGAGGGGCACAGCTCCACACAATTCCCACCACCAGATCTCCATATCCCAACCCCTCTTCTGATAGCTTTCCTGTTCTTTATCCCTCTGGGAGTATGCACCCAAGGTCATTGTGGGATGCAGAAGGTAGAAGGTCTGGCTTCTGTAATTGCTTCCCCGCTGAACATGGGCATTGACAGGTGGATCCATCCTCCCAGCCTGTCTCTCTCTTTCCCTAGTGGGACAGGGCTCTGGGGAAGCAGAGCTCCAGGACACATTGGTGGGGTTGTCTGTCTAGGGAAGTCTGGTTTTATTTATTTATGGAGGAGAGAGAACCAGAGCATCACTCTGGCACATGTGAATTGGAGATTGAACTTGGGACTCCATGCTTCAGAGTCCAATGCTTTATCCACTGCACCACCTCCCAGGTCACACAGAATTTATTTTTCATATGTGAAAGTAAGAGTTTTTTATTTGCCTAAAGGAGAGAGAGAGGGAAACACTCCAGTCCGTGTGGTAGCAGGGACCTCAGACACGCTAGCCTCCTGCTACCCGCTCAGCTATTTCTCCCACCACTACCTTTCTCTTTTCTTCTCAATTTTTTATTATCTTTATTTCTTTCTTGGATAGATACAGCCAGAAATTGAGAGGGAAGGGGATTATAGAGAGGTAAAGAGACAGAAAGTTACCTGCAGCCCTGTTTCACCACTCGTGAAGCTTTCCCCCGGCAGGTGGGGACCAGGGGCTTGAACTCAGGTCCTTGTGCACTGTGATGTGAGCACTTAACCAGGTGAGACACTGCCTGAGCCCTACTTTTTTCTTCTTTTTAAAAAAAACTTTTATTTTCTTTTTATTGTATAAAGATAGCCAGAAACTTTTTTTTTTTTACCTCTAGGGTTATTGCTGGGGTTTGGTGCATGCACTACAAATCCACTGCTCCTAGAGACCATTTTCCCCATTACGTTGCCTTTATTGTTGTAGTTATTGCGATTGTTGTTGTTGGATAGGACAGCGAGAAATCAAGAGAGGAGGGGAAGACAGAGAGGGGGAGAGGAAAGATAGACACCTGCAGACCTGCTTCACCGCCTGTGAAGCGACCCCCCTGCAGGTGGGGAGCTGGGAGCTCGAACCCAGGATCCTTGCATTTCACACCATGTACGCTTAGCCTGCTGCACTACTGCCTGGCCCCCAAGATAGCCAGAAACTTTAATCTAAATTTTATTGTCTATACAGTGATTGAAATTTAGGTTAAATATTTAGAAAGTTCGGATTTAGAATGGATTTTCCATCTGTGATTTTTTTTTTTTCATTTTTAGAGTTATTCTTCACCCTTTCTTTCTCTACTGGACTGTAATGGTCTCAAGCGTAGTATCCCTACTTTTAGTCCCCACTCTTCACGGAACAAGGTTTGGGCTTAGCAGATACTCAACGCTAACTGGTTGGAAAGAACCTTTTGTTCACAGGCCTTCTCTGCTCACCTGCGACAGGAAGTTATGCCAAAGCCGGTGTTTTCTGCTCATTTGTCCACTAGATGCAAACTTGGCAAGCGTTACTGATAAAGACCAGGTTACAAACACGTTCAGCTTTGCACGTCATCCGTCTTTGTCACAACTGTACCGTTCCAGCCCTTTAAACATGACAAACAATTTGCAATCAAATGGGCATGTGGCAGTAAGGTAACCTATTAGTTACCAAAGCAGGTGTTGGTTCTTATTCAGTTCCTGGGTTTCAGTTTACAGCATTCCTTCCCATATGTTAGCCTGTTCCAGAATGGAGCTGTTTGATCCTTTTTCTGCCTCAGGCCTAAGCTACAAGAGATCTTTTTTTTTTTTATCATTCTGGTTTTTTTTTATCATCTCTAATTTTTTAAAAAAATTATCTTTATCACATAGACAGACAGAAATCAAGAGGGTAGGGGAGGAAGTAGAGTGATAGAGACAGACAGAGAGATAGATACCTGCAGTCCTGCTTCACCACTCACAAAGCTTTTCCCCTGCAGTTGGGGACCGGGGATTCGAACCTGGGTCCTTGCACATTGTAACATGTGTGCTCAACCAAGTACGCCACCACCCAGCCCCAGTTGCAGCATCTCTATTGTTGGTAATTGTTTACTTGGGTAAAGATCTGTTAAATGACCCTGAAGCTCCAATCATTCACTTCAAGTTTGGATTCCTTAAAGTCCAGCCCACGAAAGACATAGGCAGAGATTCAATCTTCTCCTTCTTTGATTTTTTTTTCCCTTTAGAAGACAAAACCCCAAAACTTTCAAATCTGTGATCATTGTGTTTATAAAAACTAAAACTGAGACAAACTTTGGCACCTGTCCACGTGGCTCTTTGTGGTTAAACTGGTTTCTCACCCACCAGACTCTGGAAGAGGGAAGCAAAGGCTGTCCCAGATTAGTTGTGTTTTTGAGGAGGGATCCATGTGTAACAGAAACCAGATTGTGCCTCCTCCATTCTCCACAAGCCGGAGAACAAGTGACCCTTGTACACAAGGTGTATATCAGAGAAGAAAAGCAGTGGACTTTGGCCCTCAGGTGAGGTTATGAAAGACCAGGGAAACAGGCTCAGCTCTACATTGCAGGCTTGGCACAGAATCCAACCTTGACCTTGGCCTGGGGACCTGAATCTACAGCTCTTGTCTTTCTTCTTGGGCTGATGACTTCCGCATGAGTGTGACTTCTCTCCCACCCCATTCCCACATCTCCAAATGCTTCTGCCTCTCTCTGACCCAGAGTGGGTCAGAATGGGTCTGTAGGAGATTGACTTAACCGGGGGTAAGGGGACACCCAGAGCTCTCTCTGTTCCCAGCAACCCCCTCCAGGCAGCTTGAGTTCTAATGAGACAGGTGTCCACCTCAGGGCTGGGTGGTGGTGCATCTGGTTGAGTGCACAATGCTACAGTGCACAAGGACCTGGGTTTGAGCCCCTGGTCCCCACCTGCAGGGGGTAAGCTTTGAGAGTGGTGAAGTAAGATTGCAGGTGTCTCTCTATTTCTCTCCCTCTCTATTTCCCCCGTACCCTCTTGATTTCTGTCTGTCTCTATGCCATAAATAGATGATCAGTAAAATAAATTAATAAGCATGTCTACTTTGGCTTCTGCTCTCTTCCCAGCATACCTTTTTTTGGGGTTCAAAATGACGTAAATGGGCAGAGAACAGAGAAAGTATTTATCCTATTTTTTTCATTAGTGATTAATCTTGATTGACAAAACTGTATGATACTAGTAATACATGTTATATAGTATATATTATAATTAATATAATAATATAATTCCATACAGCCTCCACCACCAGAGTTCTGTGTCTCATCCCCTCCAGTGGAAAACGCAGAACTTCTCCCAAGGTCACTGATACGGGCTGACTATATACAGATATCCCATTTTTTCCTATGGCCCTGCCTTCACTTCCTTCCAAAGTTTCCCCTACACCTATTACTACTTTAAAGCGTTCTTCCCTTTTGCTTATCCTCTCTCAGACATGTGAAACCACACCTGGATTCCCCTGACGTTTCTCAGATTTGCTTCCCTTTCAGTGATGGTATAAAAACAAGTTACAGAGCTCTCTGGTCATCTTCCCCTATCATTTCCCCTCTGAGAGTATGGACCAAAATTCTTTTTTTTTAAATTTTTTAAAAATATTGATTTATTTTATAAATTGATATTAACTCACTAATATGAAAATATACATAGTTTACCTCCTAAAATGTGGAGGTATTTTGGAATTCTGTTTTCCAGAATGCAGTAACTTATTTCGTCTTTATTATTTTCAACTGAAATACAGCAATGGAGAGATTCCACTTAAGCCTAAAAGCTGGACAGTTTTATTTTATTTTTTTATTTTAATTTATTTATAAAAAGGAAACACTGACAAAAAATATAGTATGGGGGGGGATTCCACACAATTCCACACAATTCCTACTACCAGACCTCTATGTCATCCCCTCCCCTGATAGCTTTCCTAGTCTTTATCCCTCTGGGAGCATGGACCCAGGGTCATTGTGGGATGCAGAAGGCTGAAGGTCTGGCTTCTGTAATTGCTTTCCCGCTGAACATGGGCGTTGACAGGTCGATCCATCCTGCCTCTCTCTTTCCCTAGTGGGGCAGGGCTCTGGGGAAGCTGAGCTCCAGGACACATTGGTGGGGTTGTGGACAGCTGTTTGAAGGAAGTCCTCAAGCAGCACTGCCTCCAGGGTACTAGGATGTATTTCTCGGTAGGAGAGAAAGCTTTAGTCCCACCCACTTAGCTCACAGATGTCCTGGCGTTTGTATTCATAGCTTCTATTCTGCAGAGAAGTTAGTCCCAGCAATAAGCACTACCCCTGGCTCTGACTGGACTCAGCGCCACCAGAAAACCTGGCACTGGGAGCTTGCTGACTTAAACATCGAGACTTTTATTAGCAGACTTGATTCATCCCATAAAACTAGGAATCAGGACGCTGACCAGACACAGGATTCATCTGAGCTCTAAGAATAACTCCTGTGGAGGTTAAGCCTGCGTCATGAATTGGATTGAGGTGTTTTGTTCATGTCCGCCGGCTTGTTTAATCACGGTTAACACTGACTCATGGATTCTTAAAATACGTGATCTTCCATAGGAACCCACCAATGTGTATGAGACAGAGGCCATTCTTCTCACTATCCATGGAAGAAAAAAATAAAATCTTACATAAAGTCATTTGCCCAAGGTCAAAAAGCTAATAATCCCAAGGACAAAAATCCCAACCTTGCTCTTGCTCCCCCATCCAAACACTGAACCACTGATTTTTATTTTATTTTTATTTTTTTCCACTTTTATTTGTGATTAATAGTGGGTGACAAGATTCTAAGATTGCAGGGTCTAGTTCAACACCACACCCCCCCCACCAAAATTCTGTGTCCCTACCCTCCCTCCTCCCAGAAATAACCAGCAGAATATTCACAAGGATTAGAGACCGTTTGCTTGCTTCTGATTTTGTTTTTTGCAAGTTCATGTAAATCAGATCTCTAGATTCCATGTAGGAGTGAAGCCATCTGGTAGGTGTCTCTCATCTCTTTACTTATGTTGCTAAACACCATCACCTCCAGTTCCACCCACTTTGTCCCAAAGGACACAAAATCATCTTTTAGATGGCAGCGTAGTATTCCATGGAGTCTATGTGCCCTAACTTCTTTAGCCAGTCATCTGTTGATGGGCATTTAGGCTGCTTCCACTCTTTGGTTGTTGTGAATAACACAGCAGTGAACACAGGGGTGCATGTGTCCCTTCTCAGTGCATGAGTGTCCACTGGATAAATGCCTAAGAGTGGTGTCACTGAATCCTAAGGTCATTTCATATTTATTTGTTTAGGACTCTCCAAACAGTCTTCCAAAGGGGCTGTGCCAGTCTGCGTTTCCACCAGCAGTGGAGCTGAGTTCCCTTTTCTCCATAACCTCTCTACCACCTGTCATTTCCTGGTGTGAAGCCATTCTCACAGGGGAGAGAGGGAATCTCGGTGTAATTTTAATTTGCATTTCTCTAGTGAAGTGACAAGGAACATTTCTCCATGTGTCTGTGGCCATGGACATCGCTTCTTTACTTGTTTACTTCTTTGGCCCACTTCATGATTGGATTAAGTATTTTTTCCTTTGTAGAACTGTAAATCCTTACAGATGTTTGATATCAGTTGCTTGTCTGATGGAACCACTGAATTTGACAGTCCCTTCATCTCCCCCCACCCTCAACCTCACCCCCATGAATAATTCACAGCCCATGTGGGCCCTCTCAAGTTAACTGAGCTTCAAGAATGGACCACACCTCAACGAAGGCTCACGTCATAGGACTACCTGTGTGCATCTGACCCAAGTCCTGCTGGATTTCCAGCTGTGGACTCTTTGCATCTTTCATAGAATATGCAGACATGAAATCATTTCTAGGGAAACTTCATGATCTGGTCTCAAATGCAGCCTTGGGCAAAGCTTGTCTGGAAAAAGGACTTAGAGGCAACTGATCTCCTTTTCTTCCTCCCTTCTTCCCTTCCTTCCTTCCTTCCTCCCTCCTTCTCTTCCTCCCTCCCTTCCTTCCTTCCTTCCTTCCTTCCTTCCTTCCTTCCTTCCTTCTTTCCTTCCTTCCTTCCTTCCTTCCAGTGTTACTTTTATGAAAGCATCACTACGGCGCAGTAGGACAAGTGTTTTCCCACCCAGAAAGATTCCTTACATCCCTGGGAGGTTCTGAGGTAGCTGGTCTGGGGTGAGATCTCGATATCTACATTGTGTTTAAGACTTTTAGTTGAGCAAGTGGGAAGGGGGCTCAGTGGTAATGATGCAGCACTGGCACCGAGAGGTCCTGGGTTCGACTCCCAGCATGTGTGTGTCAGAGTGCATGTGTCCCCTTTCCCTCCACGGGAAGCTGCAGTGGTCCTACCAAGGTCACAGACATAATTGATTTAACTATCTATGTTTTTATGTATTTACCCATATTTTTATTACCCTGCCTTCGCTTCCTTCTTTTAAGTTTTTTAAAATTGTATTTATTAGTGGATAGAGATAGACAGAAATTGAGAGGGGAGGGGAAGCTAGAGAGAGGGAGACAGAGAGATACCTGCAGCCTTGCTTCACCACTCATGAAGCTTTCTCTTTGCAGGAGACCAGGGGCTTGAACCCAGGTCCTTGCGCACTGTGATGTGTGTACTTAACCAGGTGAGCCACTGCCTGGCATCCCTTCTCTTTCTTTCTAAGTCACACCTACACCTGTTACTACTCCCAAATGTCTCCCTTTCTCCTCTTCTCTCTCCAGGTCCTGATGGAGTTGGCGTTCAGAGCCCTGCGGTTATCTTTCCCTAACATGTCTCCCCCTCTGGGAGTCTGGACCAGAATTCCTTATGGGAGACCAGAAGGTGGGAGTTCTGGCTTCTATAGTTGGTTTCCCTGTTTTACATCACCTTACACTGTAACCTTTATACAAACTACCTGGCCAGAACAGTGCATGCGGGTGTGTGTTAAAGGGGCAGGTATTTTACCTCCTTATCTTTCAGCCTGCTAGTACCAGTTCTACTCTGCACCTTTAACTCCTGAGATTTGCTGAGCACACCAGTAAAAATCACTGTTTGAGTAGCAACCTTGAACTTGGCCCTCCGATAGGAGACATCTAATGTTGGAAGCTAGCTAGACTTTCAATTTTAAGAAAAAAGACAGTTATTTAAAATTTTAATACCTTAAAAAAAGACAGGATTTAAAAACATGAATGGTTGGGTGGATACATAAGTGGGTGAATGAGTGAACAAGAGGATGGTTGGCTGGCTAGATGAATGACGGGTGGATGGATGGTGGATGGAAGGAAGGAAGAAAGGATGGATGGATGGATGGATGGATGGATGGATGGATGGATGATGGGAAGATGGGGAATGGATGGTGGATGGATGGATGATGAATGGAAGAATAGATGGACAGATGGTGGATGGTTATGACTGATAGATGAATTTTGGATGGATGAATGGATAATGGTTGGACAAATGGATGGATGGATGGTAGATGATGATGGATGGTGGATGATGATGGATGGGCAGTGGATGGATGAACAAATGGAATGGGGGATGGTTGGTGGATGGATGGGTGATGGATAGAGAGATGGTGGATGGTGTTGGTGGCTGTAGGGATGGATAGAGAATGGATGGAGGGGACAGACTCACCTAAGACTGGAAGTGTGTCACCCTGTGCCACATACTGATCTCTGCCACTTGTGCAACTAGCTTTCCGACGGAAGACTAGTGCAACTTCTGTCCCTCGTGCTTCCTCCTGAGCCCAGCTTCCATGTTTCCCCTTGTCTCCCATAAACACATTAGTGGAAGGAAGCTTCCCACCCCCTGCACCACCCTCACTGCAATCTGAGACAGAAACCTAATATCTCACAAACACCAGAAGAACCTTGCTGACGCCAGATTTTGCCCTTATCTCAAATTCCATCTCCAGGCCCCAGTGTCATCCTTTCCAAGTGTGGCCTCTGTCTACTTGGCAAGGGATTTCTACAAGCCTGGTGGAAGCTTCCCCTGTTTACATACTGCTAAGGAGAGCACATTCTATCAGAGGAACAGTAAATACCGTGCATACACTCCTACCCTTATCTTCTCATGTTAGCACTCAGCCAAAGGGCAGCTGAGAAATGTCAAATATTATTTTAGGTTCTAGAACCAGGGCAGGTGATAGGTTTTTATGCTCAACTTCTGGGAAGTCTAACGTCCTGTAAAAGTCACACAGTGCTTTAAAAATAAAGTGGCAGGCATGATATAGTTCATATCACTGCCAGGCAAGGCACTTGAGGGGAAAAAAAATCATCACAATGAAATGCAATTTCCTAGGAACAAGATAATGACATTGTGTTTACTCAAGCAATCTAAACCATTTGACTAATTCAAGTGGGTTATAATAAGGCAAACAGGTCAGACTGGGAAAGTCCTTGTCCCTACCTGAGAAGGTGCCCCGGGACTCAAGGAACAGTACAAACTCACCAAAGATAGTTTAAGTCAGCTCAAGGTCTCTGAATAAGGACTGCTGAGAATACAACAGATCTCTGGATGGATCTGAAGGGCTAGCTTATCCACTTTGCAGCTCAAACACAGAAGATTAAACACAGAATGAGCCAGGAATTAGAGCAGGGCTTTGCACAAAATCATTCCCAGATGTGAGTATGGGAAAAATGAAGTGAGCTGGCTTCACAGTGATCAAACTCGTAGTAGACAAGAGGAAAGTGTTCTTAACCCCTTGGGCCCAGAACTCCGCTCACTCCTGACATCTGAGAAATCTCTCAGGGGACCCCATGGCATCCCATACCCTCTACCACCTCAACTGCATAAGAACCTGGGAAGCCAAGGGTGGTTTCTTTAATATATTAGTGAATAATAATAATAATAATAATAGTTCAGCGAAGTTCTAGGTCTTACAGTCAATACACAGTCATTCATTTTTTATGATATTTCCATTTTTATTTACTTTTAACTTTTTATTAGCAACTTAATAATGATGAACAAGATTATAAGATAGCAGGGTTATAGTTCCATATAGTTCCCACCACCAGAGTTCATGTCTCATCCCCTCCATCCTTATTTTTTTCTTCTCTCTCTCTTTTTCTTTTTGCCTCCAGTGTTATCACTGGGGCTCAGTGCCTGCACTATGAGTCCACTGCTCCTGGAGGCTAGTTTTCCCATTTTTTTGCCCTTGTTGCCATTACTGTTGTTGGATAAGACAGAGAGAAATCGAGAGAGGAAAGGATGACAGAGAAGAGGAGAGGAAGATAGACACCTGCACTTGCTTCACTGTGGAGAAGTGACCCCCCTGCAGGTGGAGAGCCAAGGGCTGGAACCAGGATCCTTACTACCACCTAACCCCCTGAAGCTTTCCTATTCTTTATCCCACTGGGATTATGGACCAAAATTCTTTATGGGGTGCAGAATGTCAAAGGTCTGGCTTCTGTAGCTGATTCTCTGATGAACATGGATGTTAGCAGGTGGATCCATACTCCCAGCCCGTTTCTATCTTTCCCTAGTGGGGCAGGACTCTGGGAAGGGGAGGTTCTAAGACACACTGGGTGAGGTCATCTGGCTGGGGAGTCCAGGATGGAATCATAGTAGCATTTGCAACTTGGTGGCTGAAAGGTGGTAAGAGATGAAGCAGGACAAATGGTTTAATAAGTAGGAACCCAAAGGTAGGAATAGTGCAGATGGCATTAGGGGGTCTTCATTTGGGAAGAAGCTAGGAAGTCTATTTTAGTCATGTGGCCCATCACTTTAATAATGGTTGCCTGTTACCTGATAGCTAACATCCAGGTGGACTAAAAGTATTGTCTGGGAAGATGGTGTCAGTGTTGAGAATAGGCCCAGAAAGCTGGATCAGGGCAGCTGGGGAGATGGTATCATAGTTATGCAGAGAGACTTACGCAGTTATTCTCGATGGGAACCCACAATGGAGGCTTAACTTTTGCTTCCCCTTCCCGTGTTTCTGACCAGGAAGAGATAAGGAGTTGGTACTCTTAGGCTAAGGCTGTGTGTATATATATATATATATATATATATATATATATATATATATATATATATATATATATATACACACACATATCTATTATACACACATCTATTTATGTATTTATTCTCTTTTGTTGCCCTTGTTGCTTTATTGTTGTAGTTATTATTGTTGTTGTTATGGATGTCTCCGTTGTTGGATAGGACAGAGAGAAATGGAGAGAGGAGGGGAAGACAGAGAGGGGGAGAGAAAGACAGACACCTGCAGACCTGCTTCACCGCCTGTGAAGCGACTCCCCTGCAGGTGGGGAGCCGGGGGCTCGAACCGGGATCCTTACTCTGGTCCTTGTGCTTTGCGCCACCTGTGCTTAACCCGCTGCACTACCGCCCGACTCCCGATTTTACTTATTATGAGAAGATGGGGGGAGAGAGCGAGCCAGACATCACTCTGGTACATGTGCCGCCAGGGATTGAACTCGGCACCTCCTGTTGGAGAGTCCATGTATTTTGTCAAGCGAGGCACCTGCTGGACCGCTCTCCTTGTCTTTATTTGCATTTCTCTCACATGTCTGTCGGCCTTCTGGATCTCTTCTTTGCTGAATATTTTGTTCATCTCCTCTCCCCATTTTTGGATGGGGTCGTTTTAATTTTTTATTATTATTTACATTTTATTTGTTTATTTTCCCTTTCGTTGCCCTTGTTTAACATTGTTGTGGTTATTGTTGTTATTGATGTCATTGTTGGATAGGACAGAGAGGAATGGAGAGAGGAGGGGAAGACAGAGAGGGGGAGAGACAGACAGACACCTGCAGACCTGCTTCACCGCCTGTGAAGCGACTCCCCTGCAGGTGGGGAGCCGGGGGCTCAAACCGGGATCCTTACTCCAGTCCTTGCGCTTTGCGCCACCTGCGCTTTACCCGCTGCGCCACCGCTCGAGCCCCATTATTATCATTATTATTATTATCATTAACTCTTATTGATTGATTAGCTCGACACAGCCAGATACCAAGGGCCGGTGGTCGAGAGGGAACGAGGCCGAGAGGCACCTGCAGCCCTGCCTGCGCTCGACCAGGTGCGCCACCCCCCACCTGGCCCTGGGCCCATTATTATTGTTATTATTTATTATTATTATTTTTAATATTTTTAGAAATATTTATTTTATTTATTTATTCCCTTTTGTTGCCCTTGTTTCTTTATTGTTGTAGTTGTTGTAGTTATTGCTGTCGTCGTTGTTGGACAGGACAGAGAGAAATGGAGAGAGGAGGGGAAGACAGAGAGGGGGAGAGAAAGACAGACACCTGCAGACCTGCTTCACCGCCTGGGAAGCGACTCCCCTGCAGGTGGGGAGCCGGGGGCTGGAACCGGGATCCTTACAGCGGTCCTTGCGTTTTGCTATCTAATCTATCTACCATATGTCTATGTATCATTTATCTACCTATCTATTTATTTCCCACTTCCATTTCAATTTCTCTGTCTCTATCCAATAAATGAGTAAAGAAAGAAAGTACTTAAAAACAAGAAAGTTGTGGCATATACCCACAATGGGATACTATGCAACTATTAGAAATGATGAACTCATCTCCTTGGATGGAACTTGAAGGAACCATGTTAAGTGAAGTAAGCCAAGAAGAGAAGGCCAAATACCAGATGATATCACTCAGAGATGGTTCCAAAGAATTAAGAAAAGGAAGAGAAAACACACACACACAAAACCCCTGAGCCGGGTAGGATGTATTGCACCAAAACCAAGGACTCTAGGGAAGGTGGTCTTGGGGGGAGGGGGGCTGTTTAAGAAGGTTTGGGATCCTGGTACATGATGGAAGCAGAGAACCCAAGTTGGGGTGAGAGTGTTTTGCAGACACTTGTTAGAGATGATGAGACATAGCCCCCATGTGTCAGCAACTGTCCTATAAACCATTCATCCCCCAGGAAGTGATTTGAGGAAAAGCTGTTTGCTTGTGTATTTGTTATTAAGCAGACCAGAGCACAGCTCAGCTCTGGCAGAAGGCATCTACAGGGATTGGACCTGGTCTCCGGGGTCCTCAGGCATGCCATTTCTGTGCTCTAACAGACTGAATTCTCCCAGCTGGGTTTCTTTATTGTCCACCTAGAGCGAAAGCCTAGGATAGCTGTCTTTGCTCAGCTTTCACTGACCATAACCCTCTATCCCCATCCATGATGTGATAATATAATTGTGAGAAAGTCATCTTTGTTTTTTTTTTTTTTTTTTAAGAACTGAGTTATAGCCTCATAGTTAATGAGAACACATGCCTTTTAATTAACAACACATCTGGGGGCATTTGTGTTGTTAGATTGTAGTTAATGCCATTACAGTGCATTACAGAGATAGCCTAGCTGGGAAGGCATCTGCTTTGCCATGATTGAGACCCAACTTCCAGGCCTGACCCCCACAGAACTGGATGAGACTTCAGTGCTGTCATCTCTCTTCTTTCTCTCTCTTGAGCTGAAAAAGCCATTCCCCACCCCCCAAAAAAAAAGATCGGTGAAAATATGGTTGTGACAAAAAGATAATAACGGCATGAAGAAGATAGGTATATGGACCTCTTTTTGAACTAGTGTTTTTGAATTCTTTGAGTAAATGCCCAGAAGTAGTCAGGCTAGGTCACATATGTTTCTGTATTTGTATTTATTTGTATTTCCACCAGGGTTATCACTGGGACTCAGTGTCAGCACAATGCATCCATTGCTCCTGGAAGCCAGCCCTCCCTTTTTATATTTCTATTTTATTGGATAGGACAGAAAGAAATCGAGAGAGGAACGGATAGATGGGGGGCAGAGAGAGAGAGAGAGAGAGATACAGACCTGCTTTATTGCTCATGAAGCTTCCACTCTATGGTGGAGAGCAGGGGCTCAAGTCTGGACCCCTGAGCACGGTTGTACGTTGACCAGGTGTGCCATGACCAGGCTCCTCACCCTTCTAGCCTCCATTTTCCCAGGATGCCCCATATTGTACTTTCATAGAAGACACCCCAGTTTGCATTCCCACCCACCATCTGGGAGGTGTCCCCTTTCCCCCACCCTACTCCCATCTCATGCTGCCCCCTGTCTTAAATGATGCTCATGTGCACGGGTGCGAGAAGCCACCTCATTGGATCTTTCTTTCTAACTTTCTTCCTTTCATTCTTTCCTTCTTTTCTGGAACTGAGGTCTCACCCTTGATGAATTTTATTTTTCTGGCTATTTATTTGTTTACTTATTGATGTTACAGCTCTGGGAGGATGGACTAAAAGATTTTGTAGTGCAGGTGGGAGTTCTGGCTTCTGTAATTGCTTCTCCTCTGGATATGGGTGTTGGCAGGTGGATCCATAGCTCCCAGCCTGCTTCCTTAGTGGGGAAGGGCTCTGGCCTTTCACTGATTCTGGCTCGTAAATAGAAATGCCTTGTTATTACCACCAGGGCATGCAGAGCGATGATTCTGTCTTCCGATTTATTCAGTTCTTGACTCTTTCCAACATTGCAGTGGAACACAACCACCTGAGAGGCAATTCTTTTAAAAATTCATTTATTCATTTAGTTAGTTAGTTAGTTAGTTACTGCCACCAGGGTTATCACTGGGGCTCAGTGCTATCACTGGTGGGTATTTTACGCCCTTTTTTTTTTTTGACTGAGGGGTGAGAACTGAAGAAGGAAGGAGGGCGAGAGACCTGCAACAATGCTTCACCGCTCAGGAAGCTTCTCCCCTGCAGGTGGGGACCAGGAATTTGAGCCCTGGTCTTTGAACATGGCAGCCAGCATGTGTGTTCAACCGGGTGTGCCGTTGCCTGGCTCCTGCAGCTCATTGTATCATTCAGACAGTGACGGAGAACAAAAGAGCAAGACCACAGCGCAGCAAGGCCTCAACCTGCCAGGGGACCTAACTCCCCGGCCTTCCTTGGTTTTTAGAGTGGCATTCTTTCCTTCTGCTGGGCTCAGATTCTCCACGTGCATGGAATCAGGTGAGCAAGAGATTCTGAGGCTTTCGCCTTGGGTGAGCATCTTGTTTGGCTGGCGTGTCTGATCGGGATTAAGACATCAGGGTTTATCTAAGAAGCACGTGCCCTGTGCAGGAGATTAGGACAAGCAAGGGGTTTCTGCTGAGATGTCTTTTCTTGTCTTTTCTTTTCTTTTCTTTTTTTTTTTTTTTTGCCACTAGGGTTATTGCTGGGGCTTTGACGCTGGCACTAAAATCCACTGCTCCTTATGACCTTTTTTTTTTTCTTTTCTGTTTTATTGGATAGGACAGAGAGCAATTGAGAGGAGATGAGGAGATAGAGAGAGGGAGAGAAAAGAAACACCTGAAGACCTGCTTCACCACTTGGGAAACTTCCCCCCTGCAGGTGAAGAGCTGGGGCCTTGAACCTGGATCCTCATGAGGGCCTTGCAGTTAGTACTATTTGTGCTTAAGCACATGCGCCATGGCCACCCCCCCCCCCCGCTGAGATCCTCAGAGCCCCCAGAACCTTCTTCTAGACATAGTTCTGCTCAGCCAGACCGAAGTCAAGAGAGTTTATGACAACCTGGCTGGGATCTCTCACTTTGCATAATTTAGCCAATTTGCCTTGCTCAGTTTTTCCATAATCACTGAAATATTTGGCAACTGGTCATCGTTTTGCCAAGGGAAAGATCCCAAAGTGAAAAACCAAACCATCTACCCAGTTCTTCTAATAATAAACACCTAGGAAAAGTCCAGAGAAATCTCCTTAGGGCCCCTGCCACTAGGCCAACTCTAAATGGGCACTCCAGGCAGAAGCAGAGTTTGAAGGTCTCTCCCCGTGACACATGACACAGAGAAACCACAGACATGTGTAGGGAAGGCATGTGGGGCTTGACAAGAAGGGAAGCTATGGTAGGGGAAGTGGGAAAAAGGGCCCTGCAACACAGTCCCACCTGGGACTAGCTTAAGCCTGTGACCATTTTGTTTGGTTTTTCACCCGATTCCCCTGTGAGGGGAATGGAAGAATTTTGAGGGAGCACCAGGAAAGCAGTGCAAAGTGTGTTTCTGTTTGTTTTGTTGAGGGAATTCATGGTTTAGCGTGAACAGAAAACTCAATTTTTGGTCCATGTGTAAAATTTTCTGTGTTCTGCAAAATAATCTCACCCCCAGCCCAGGTCCTCCTCCGCCATCATGTTCCAGGACCTGAAATCTCCCCCAGCCTCAGAGTCCTTTAGTTTGGGGCAATGCACCAAACCCACTTCAGAATCTGCTTTGTGCTTCCTCCCTTTCTACTACTGTTTCTCAACTTCTGTCCATGAGTGAGATCATCCCATCTTCATCCTGCTCTTTCTGACTGATCTCAGTCAACATGGTTCCTTCAAGCTCAACCAAGATGAGGCGAAGAAAGTGACTTCACAACTCTTAACAGCTGAGTAGTATTCCATTGTGTATCTAAACCACAGCTTGCTCAGCCACTCATCTGCTGTTGGACACCTGGGTGGCATCCAGCTTTTGGCTATTACAAATTGTGCTTCTATGAACACAGGAGTACACGGATCTTTTCAATAAGTGTGTTGGGTTCCTTAAGATATATCCCCAGGAGAGGAATTGCAGAGTCACGGGGCAGGTGTCCTTCTAGCCTTCTGAGAGTTCTCCAGACTGTTCTCCACAGGGGTTGGGCCAATTTACATTCTCACCAGCAGTCTCCACAGACTTTGTCTCCACAGCCTCTCCAGCATTTATTGTTACTGTCCTTTCTGATGTGTGACATTCTCATGGGAGTGAGGTGGTTTCTGATTGTTGTCTCTGATTGCATTTCTCTGACTGTCAGTGACGTGGAGCATGTTTCCATATGTCTGTTGGTCTTTTGGTCACCTGTAATGCTCATAGCCACAGGTATTTCACCATCTCACCTGGGAGTTTACCTGTGTGCTTGACTCCATGTTAAGAAGATGATGGTAATGGAACAGGTATGCTAACCAGTCCTGCAGTACCAGTTCCCAACTGAAGGGGAAGGTGAGGCTTTCAAAGCAGAGCGGGACCGTCCTAGCCTGGGTCCCAGGGTCAGCAGCTGCGACCCTGCTCTCTTGCCATTTCCCAGTTGTGACCCTGGTCCTCGTGCGCTGCTGGGGTCTGCCTCTGGGCTGCCCACTCAGGTTGAAACAGGTGTCTGAGGTGAATCAGGGATAGTTTGTGTGTTTAACATTTGGGGTAAGGTTGTGCCCACAAAAGCCCAACCACAATAACCAGCCAGAAAGAGGCCAGAGGAAACCAGATCAGCACCACAGGGAGGGGAAGTCACCTTCCTCAGGACCTGCTGGAGGTGGGGCCTTGGAGCACCAGCTGTGGGACAGAAAGCCAGGGAGGGACTCAGGGGACAGGCATTTCCCATGCCGGCCGATGGAGATCACTTTGGCCCTGTTGACAAGCCTGGGTTCTACCTACGTCCTGGACACTCCAGGTCGGGGCTGACTAATGAGGACATCAGACCTGCGTGCACTAGTTTCAGATAGTTATTTACTTATTTATTCATTTATTTATTGCCAGCAAGGTTATTGCTGGGGCTTGATGCCAGCACTATGTATTCATGGCTTCCACTGGACATTTTTTCCTTTTTTTTCTTTGTATTTTGTTGGATAGGACAGAGAGAAATTGAGAAAAGAAGGAACGTTAGATAGGCAGAGAGAAAGAGAGATACCCCGTAGACCTGCTTCACCACTTGTGAAGCTTTCTGCCTGTGGGTGGGGAGCTGGGGCTTGAACCCAGGTCTTTGCACATGACAACATCTGCATACAGTGTGTCACATCTGGATATATCTATGTCTGTGTCTATGACTATGACTATGTCTATGTTTATGTCTGTGTCTGTGTCTGTGTCTGTGTCTGTGTCTGTGCCTGTGTCTGTGTCTGTGTCTGTGTCTGTGTCTGTGACTATGTCTATGCCTATGACTATGTCTATGTCTGTGTCTGTGTCTGTGTCTGTGTCTATGTCTGTGTCTATGACTATGTCTATGTCTGTGTCTGTGTCTATGACTATGACTATGTCTATGTCTGTGTCTATGACTATGTCTATGTCTATGTCTATGACTGTGTCTGTGTCTGTGTCTGTGTCTGTGTCTATGACTATGTCTATGTCTATGTCTATGTCTGTGTCTGTGTCTATGTCTGTGTCTATGACTATGACTATGTCTATGTCTATGACTGTGTCTGTGTCTGTGTCTGTGTCTATGTCTATGTCTATGTCTGTGTCTATGACTATGACTATGACTGTGTCTGTGTCTGTGTCTGTGTCTATGTCTATGTCTGTGTCTATGACTATGACTATGTCTGTGTCTGTGTCTGTGTCTATGTCTATGTCTGTGTCTATGTGTGTCTGTGTCTGTGTCTATGTCTATGACTATGTCTATGACTATGTCTATGTCTATGACTATGTCTATGACTATTTCTATGTCTATGTCTATGACTATGTCTATGTCTTTGTCTATGTCTATGTCTATGTCTATGACTATGACTATGTCTATGACTATGTCTATGTCTATGACTATGTCTATGACTATGTCTGTGTCTATGTCTAGTCTATTTCTATGTCTATGTCTATGTCTATGTCTATGTCTATGTCTATGTCTATGTCTATGTCTATGACTATGACTATGTCTATGTCTATGACTGTGTCTGTATCTATGTCTATGTCTATGACTATGACTATGTCTATGACTGTGACTATGTCTATGTCTATGTCTATGACTATGTCTATGTCTATGTCTAGTCTATGTCTGTGTCTATGACTATGTCTATGTCTAGTCTATGTCTATGTCTATGTCTATGACTATGTCTATGTCTATGTCTATGTCTATGTCTATGACTATGACTATGTCTATGACTATGTCTATGTCTATGTCTATGTCTATGACTATGTCTATGTCTATGTCTATGTCTAGTCTATGTCTGTGTCTGTGTCTATGACTATGTCTATGTCTAGTCTATGTCTATGACTATGTCTATGTCTATGTCTATGACTATGTCTATGCCTATGACTATGTCTATGTCTATGTCTATGACTGTGTCTGTGTCTCTATCTATGTCTATGTCTATGACTATGTGTCTATGTCTATGTCTATGACTGTGTCTGTGTCTATGTCTATGTCTATGTCTATGACTGTGTCTGTGTCTATGTCTATGTCTATGACTGTGTCTGTGTCTATGTCTATGACTATGACTACGTCTACGTCTACGTCTACGTCTATGTCTATGTCTATATCTATATCATCTATATCTTCCTCCTCCCAGGCTGATGGAACTAGAGGCACTTTAAAAATATCTTTGTTCTGTTACTTACAGAGAAGGAGAGACAGACAGAAAGAGAGGACAGACACCACAACACCCCTCCACCATAACATAGCTCCTTTGGGTGTTACCCTATGTGCTCCCATGTGGTGTTGGGGCTCAAACCCAGAGTCCCACGTATGGTGCCTATACATTGAGTTATCTCCCAGCTCCGAATTCTCACATTTTAAAATTTGGGGTGGTGGTGTTTTTGTAGGATTTCTATTGTGCTGCAACTGACCAAGCCCAGCTGCCAGCCTTGCTCATCCCAAAGAATGCTGTGGGGTGTGGTCCCAGTTGGTTCAACAAAGGACCCTCATGGGCTTACCTTCTGCTCCCCAGCCTCTCAGCATGTCCAACTGGGGAAGTGAATGAAGCAGCTTGTAAGAGGCTCAGGTTAGAGGACTGGTGCTGGATTCAGGGCAAGGAGCAGAGGGGAGAAAAGACTAGAGGGGTTCCCCACCTCTACAAGCAAAACTATGACTATGTCTAGACCTGTTCTAAGCTGTCCCTCTACAATCTCCAGGGCTCTCCCTGGCATCTGCAGTGCTCAGATTCTGAAGCAACAAAAGACCAAAGGAGCTGAACTATCCCCTGATGTTCTTTCATTTTTTAAAAAAATTTTGTCAGTGATTTAATAATGATGAACAAGCTTGTAAGATAATAGGGGTACAATCCCACATATTTCCCACCCCCAGAGTTCATGTCCCATCCCCTCCATTGAAAACTTCCCTATTTTTTTTTTACCCTTCTGGGATAATGGGCCAAAATTCTTTATGGGGAGCAGAAGGTGGAAGGTCTGGCTTCTGTCATTGCTTCTCCACTGGACATGGGCGTTGGCAGGTGGATCCATTCCCCCCCCCCCAGCCTATTTCTATCTTTCCCTAGTGGAGCAGGGCTTTGGGGGAGGTGGGGGTAGGTTCTAGGACATATTGGTGAGGTTGTCTGCTCAGGGAAGTCAGGATGGAGTCCTAGTAGCATCTGAAATTTTGGTGGCTGAAAAGCAGTAAGATACAAAGTGGGATGTCTAACCCAGGTGTCCTACAACAGGTGAGCGGCTGAGCAAGGTGTGGTCTAGACACACAATGGAATACTACTCAGCTGTTAAAAATGGTGACGTCACCATTTTCAGCCCATCTTGGATGGAGCTTGGAGAAATCATGTTAAGTGAGATAAGTCAGAAACAGAAGGACAAATATGGGATGATCTCACTCACAGGCAGAAGTTGAAAAATAAGATCAGAAGAGAAAACACAAGTAGAACCTGAACTGGAGTTGGTGTCTTGCTCCAAAGTCAAAGACTCTGGGGTGGGTGAGGAGAGAGTACAGGTCCTGGAAAAGGATGACAGAGGACCTAGTGGGGGTTGTATTGTTGTGTGGAAAACTGAGAAATGTTATGCATGGACAAACTATTGTATTTACTGGTGACTGTAAACCTCCCCCAATAAAGGAAAAAATATTGTTTAAAAAAGTGGGATGAATTGCTTAACAGGAACCAAAACATAGGAGCAGAGCACTGTTCATCTCTTTTTAAAAAAAAATTATTTGTTATTGGATAGAGACAGAGAGAAATTGAGAGAGAAGGGTGAGATAGAGAGGAAGAGAGATAGAGAGAGGCCTGCAGACCTGCTTCACCGCCTGTGAAGTGACTCCCATGCAGGTGGGGAACCGGGGGTGCGAACTGGGATCCTAACCGGTCCGGTCCTTGTGCTTTGCACCACGTGCACTTAACCTGCTGTGCTACCGCCGGACTCCCTGTTCATCTCTTTTAAGACCGCCCTCTGAGTGAATATGAACTTGACTATGGAGGATCCTCCAGGAATAAGCCTTGCCTGGTATCAGACTATCATGAGAGTGTATGCTGTGTACACCTGATATTCCCAGCAGTCTGTGTGTGCGGAAGTGTGTCTGCAGCAGGGTAATTTGGGGAAAGTTTTGCCTCAGGGGAAACACCTGGATTGCGAGTGAGAGGGGTTATTGCTTTAATTCTCCCAGCCCTACTGCTCTGAGACTGCGCCTACCCTCTCTCAAGACCACTCCCTCAGCCTGCAAGGCCCTGCTCACTTCTCTGGGGTCTGAGCCTCAAATCAGTTATTCTCCCAAAAGACCTTTGTACAGGGAGAGTGTTCAGAGAGTAGCTGACCAACCAGAGTTGAGACAGGAGTACTTATTAAACATTCACAAAGGCGAGAATTAAAATTCAATGGCGACAAAGTCCCATCTCCACGGGTAATATTTTATGAAGCTGCTGGATGAGTGGGTTTTGTGGGGGGGAGGGGGCTGGGATGTGCCAGGTGTCTCTGGAGAGACGGGAAGATGTACGGTGACCCCAGGACTTGGATCTTGAGAGAATGACACAGCCACTCAAAGTCTGTTGTTCTTAGAGCTGATAGTCTTGCTCCAGAACTGAAGTGTAAGATTGGGATTATAACCCCCCAGCCCCTTAGGGCTGGCGGGCAGTGGCATACCTGGTTAAGCACAGGCAGTACTAAGAGCAGGGACTCCTGCAAGGATCCAGGTTTGAGTCCCCATCCCCCATTCCTCAACTGCAGCAGGAGTCGCTACACAATAGTGAAGCAGGTCTGCAGGTATCTGTCTTTCTCCCTCTCTATCTCTCCCTCCCCTCTCAATTTCTGTGTCTCTATCCAATAACAAATAAATAAGTAAATAAATAAATAAATAAATAAATAAATAAATAAATAAAGGTTTAAAATTTAAAAAGAAACATGGATGGTAAAGAAAGGAAGGACAATCCAGGGCAAAGTGGGTGACTTCCAAATTCAGGGGAGAACGAGGCACAGAGTTCTCCGGGGGCCCACCTGCGAGGGGAGCTCTGAGCAAGGACTGTGTGGGCTCAGAGCTGACCTGTGACAGGAAGGGGGGAGTAAAGGGACAGAACCTTCCAGACTGAAGAAACAGCCTGTGCAAAGCACCAGAGCCCAGTCAGTTCCAGAACCCTGGGTTCAAAATTCCAGCTCCAAAAATCTTTTCCACCTCTGTGTTTACAGGGGATTAAATTTTTAAAAAATTTTTATTTATTTATTTATCTATTTATTTATTTATTTATTTATTTTGCTTCCAGGGTTATTGCTGGGGCTCGGTGCCTGCACCATGAATTCACTGGTCCTGGAGGCCATTTTTCCCACTTTGTTGCCCTTGTTGTTACCCTTGTTGTTGTCATCGTTATTATTATTATTGTTGTCATTGCTGTTGTTGTACTGGACAGAGAGAAGTTGAGAGAGGAGGGGAGACAGAGAGGGGGAGAGAAGGACAAACACCTGCAGACCTGCTTCTCCGCCTGTGAAGTGACCCCCCCTGCCGCCCGCAGGTGGGGAGCTGGGGGCTTGAACTGGGATCCTTGCGCTTCACGCCATGTGCGCTACTGCCCAACTCTCAAGATTTTAATTTATTTATTCAAGAAGAAGATAGTAGGAGAAAGAGAGAAAGAAGCAAACATCACTCTGATACATGTGCTGCCAGGGATTAAACCCAGGACCTCATACTTGAAAGTCTAATGCTTGATCCACTGTGCCACCTCTTAGACCACTCTAAGGGGGAATGTTTATAATTCCAATCTTATTTCAGTTTTGGAGAAAGACTACTGACTCTAAGGAGTGCAGACGTTGCCATTCTCTCAAGCTGGGAGTCCTGGGGTCACTACACACTCCAGGGAGTCCCTGGATTCCCAAGATAAGAAAGGAGATAGAATGTGTCTGCATTGGGGAAGTAAATGAAATAACTAATGCCTGGGGCTTGAGGTGGGGTCACCACTCTTCATATGGGGAGGAGATACAGAGCTCACAGGCCCTCCCTCTCTGCCCTTCACTAGAATGACACCTGTCATCTCTCGCTCCCATTCAACTCAAGTCCCCTATATAAAGTGGCCTTATACCCAAGACTAAGGAGGGAGTTGCAGTGGGAGAGCAACCCAGAATTCACGAGAGATGGGACATCTTCACCTTCATGCGCAGGGACTCAAGTCACTGCTCTCCCTGCTCCTTCTAGTCAAAGCAAGTGCCAGCCACCTGGTCCCAGTGGGATGCCCAGGTAGGGACAGGGGAGAGAGCATGGTGTTCTTGGTAGCAGAAGAGCTTTGTTTTCCTGGGTGTGGCCATTGGACCCCAGCAGGGGTGACACTGAGAGCAACTCCTACGGGGATTCTCCTAGGACTCAGCAAGGGCCTGTACTCTCTGTGCCTCCCTGGACAGAGGGACTTTGTGTGACACCTTGACCAGGGTCAGAAGGATCCCAAAAGACTCCCCATCAAGAATTCAAGTGTGTGAATAAGGGCAAGAGACCAGGTCATTTAATGGTGGCCTTCTTGGCCACTGCCAGGCCACCCCATCACTTGGGGCCCTAGCCGGGGAATCCTTGCATCTCCTTATGGATACAGTGGGTCTAATTCTCTGAGACATACCTCTCTCCACCATCACTGGTCACACTCACAGGGGATGTCATTAGAAGCCCTTTCATGGGCTTCTTCAGGACTGTGGCCTCACTATGAACTAGCAATGGTAGGGACGGCCCCACTCTCCAAAGGGGGGCTGGGTCAGCCTGCTCTGCCCCTCTAGGAAGACGGATCCTGAAATGAGGGCAGCCTAGAATGTTCCCAGCTGTGCCCATGGACTGTGAGCTCAGACTGGCAGGGATTCAGAGGTCACACAGGCTCCTGTGCTCAATGTGAATATAGATGTGGGCCCTGGGTCAGATCAATAGGGCCTAGAGTTAACGATATTTATATACTTTTCCCAGACTTGGGAGCTACTCCCTCCCCTGATCCAGCTTTCTAGGCCTATTGTCAACTATGACATCATCTTCCCAGACAGTTTTTTTTAGTCCACTTGCAGGTTAGAGATAAACATCAGGCAAAAATGACCCATCATGGAACCCTAGAAACAGACCAAAAGATAGACTTCCTAGCTTCTACCCACCATTAAATCCCTATTCCCACCTGCTCTATTCCTACTTTAGGGTTCTTGTTTATTAAACATTTTGTCCTGCTTTGTATCTTACCAACTCAACTGCCAAATGCAGATGCTACTACAAATTCATCTTCAACTCCTTGGGCAGACGACCTCAACAGTGTGTCCCAGAACGTCCCCTCCCCAGAGCCCTGCCCCACTAGAGAACGAGAGAAACAGGCCAAGGAGAGTAGATCAGGGGAGGGGATGGGATACGGAGTTCTGGTGGTGGGAATTGTGTGGAGCTGTACCCCTCTTATCGTATGTATTTTGTCAGTGTTTCCTTTTTATAAATAAAGATTAAAAACAAGCAAACAAAAAAGGATGATGCCATCTCCCCTGCCCCAAGGATGGAGTTCTGATCATTTCTCCAAGGCCTGCCAGACACTGCTTGCAAAATAACCAAGTAAATAAAAGGCTGAAACCCAGATTCCAATATGGTTCTCACTCCCAACCTCCATGATCCTGAAGAACCAGGTTTTGCTTGTTTGTTCATTAGTTTGCATGTTGAGGAGAGAGGCAGGAAGCCAGATCAACCAACAGCAGAGTGGTGGTGTTGTCTGTGTGTCTGTGTGTCTGTGTGTCTGTGTGTGTGTGTGTGGGGGGGGTTCTCTCAGTGCCTTTTCCTTCCTCCTCTCCACATCTGTGGCACCTGGCCCTCCTGTGCCTACTGTTCCTGGGGTGAGGGGGAGGTAGATTTTGCTATTCCGAGGAGCTAGAAGAGGAGGAGGGAGCCCCAGGTCCAGGAGCCCTTTTGAGAAGTGATAGTGGTAGCTAATTATTGATTTCTGGTTGACTTAGGGAGACTTGCAAAGGCTCTGGCCAGGGCGGCCCAGCCTGCATTCCTTCCAAGTGGGAGGGTGTTTCTGTACAGGTGTGTGGAGAAACAGGGTCAGATATTTCCAATCTGTGCTGGTCCCTAAGGTTCCTGAGGACACAGTGCTGACAGGGAGACCTTGCTCAGATTCCTTCCCTCTGTCCCTCCCTCCCTCCTTCCTCCCTCCCTCTCACTTTCTCTCCTTCCTCCCCTCCCTCCTCCTCCCTCCCTCTCTCCCTCCCTCTGCCCGCCCAATCTCTCCTCTCCTCTCTCCTCAGCTTCCTCAGGTAAATCCTAGTCCAACTTGTACCAACTTGTCTCTAACTGACAGGGAGCAGGGGTGGGTGGGTGGGTGGGGGGAGTTCTCTTCGGGCTGGGAGAATCTCCACACCTCCTCCTCTCAGGGCAGCCTACATCTGCTGGACTGATCAGGACCTTGCTGTGTTACAACCCCACATCTAGCCAGGAATCTGCATTCCCCAGCCTTGCAGGTAAGAGGTGCCCTTTCTTCAAACATCTATGTCAGAACTCTTATACTGGAGCCATTTCGGGGGAGGGGGAAAAAAGCTGACTGAGGAGGAAAAAGGAATGGGATCCCTGTGATTCTTTTAACATGGACTTAAAAAATCCAGCTTATCTGTGGTCGGGTGGGTGGGCTGTGGCTTTACAAGGGCTGTCTGCAGAGTGCTTTCATCTCGTCTGTGAAACCACATCCAGATGGTCTCTTCTCTCTTCGCTGTGCATGGAAGCTGTGTAGATGGCGGGGAGACGCATCACCCCAATGTCTCTTTGCAAGGCTTTTTCCTCTCTCCGTATCCGTCAGATCAAGAGCAACTGTTAGAGAGTTCTGAGGTTTGCGCCGGGCTGGGAAGATTATTTTCCTTAAGTCAGTGCAAGCTGGGTAAGACGAAACCTCATGGAGATATTTTAAAATCTGTTACCTATCCATGGAGAGGAGAGAGAGAGAGAGAAAAAAAAAGTTATGTAAGTTTTCTGTGGTAGGTATTAAGGATGTAAACAATTCTGACTTTGGAGACGTTGTAAACCCAGCCCAGGACCCGTGGATAATGCATTTTATAATCGGTGTAAAATGCCCTGTGTGTTCAGGCTACTCGTAGCTAATAACTGCCCGGCGGGGGGGCGGGGTGAGATGTCCCCGACGCCCTCACACCCTTTCTGCATCTCCACCTTCAGTCACCTGAAGGAAACCAGCCTTTTCTGTCTGACGGCCGTCTAGATGTCTCTGTGGTGCACACTCTGTGGAAGACACAGGTGGGGCGGCAGCATGGAATGAAACCCTCAAGGAGGGAATGTTAAAGGCTCAAAATGCGTCCCACCCAAGGCTAACTTTGCCGTAATGTTTTATTATTTTTTTTTATTTATTGGCATCATAAAAATCTCTTAATCTTGCCTTCTCCCCACCCCCCAACTTCCTTGACCTAAAGGAAGGAAGGATTTGGAAACACAAGAGAGATTCAGAGTTCTTTTCTTTTCTGGAAAGTTCAGAAATCATAGCTCAGTGCATACATGTACACACACACACACACACACACACACACACACACACACACACACCCCTACCTGTCATTTCAGATTCTATCTCCCTTGGTCCTGTCTCCCAAATGTTTAAGCAAATTAGCCACAGCCTCAGGTGACAGATTTCTCTGTTTCGCATGGTTGTAAAGACCAACAGCAAAGTTGAGTAGCACTCCAGTGCATTTTTTTAAAGCCACTCTTAGGGTCTCAGCTGAGCAGTTAAACACTTACCTCACGGGAAGGCCAACAGCCAGCCTCTCTGTCCCCTAGGCCTCTTCCTTTGCTGTGAGTGTGAGACCCCCCCTCCCCTCCCCAGGAGGTCAGAGGCCACAGGGCCCATTGGCAGGAAAGGTTGAAAAAGAGATTTCCAACAAACCCCCAACCCCGGGTCTTCTTAGCACCTCAGCAATGCTCATCAGCTCCCCTGAGTTCAAGAAATGAAACACCAAGCCTGTCTATTTGGGGGTGGCAGGGGGCTTCGCTCAGAACGGACTTCGCTGGGTTTGACTGTCTTGGTTGCTGAAGGAAATTTTTTTTTTTTTTAAATTTTTTGCTTTTGTAATTTTATTTTCCAAAAAGTCCTCCGCCTTTCTTGCCACTGCCCACCCCCCCCCCCAGCTCCTTAGTTGTGGTCACCTTACAGAAAGTTTATTTCCCCAATTTCCTCTCCTGGTACTCAAACCAGAGCAGAGAACCCGCATTTTGGGTGTGTGTGGGGGCCAGGACCCCGATTCTCAGCCAGGAGTCTTGCAGAGCCAGCCAACAAAAGCAGGTCTTCTGGCTCTTTCTGGGACTGTGCTAGGCCCTGCCCTGCCCTGCCCTGCCCTGCCATGGCAAGAAGACAGTCTTGGAAGGCTGAACTCAGGGTGATTTGGGGTGTGTGTGTGTGTGTGTACAGACCTGCATAACTGAACCATGCAGTACCAAACACAGCTATCCTCTTGGGACATGAGGTGCCAGAAAGAGGCAGCCTTTTGTGAACTTTATACCTAAATGTCAAGAGCTGGACAGAGAATTTTCTGCTGGCCAGAGTGGTGGCTCAGCTGGTTAAGCTCACACATTGCCAGGCTTAAGGAACTGGGTTCGAGCCGCTACTCCCCATCTGCAGAGGGGATGCTTCAGAAGTAGTAAAGCAAGTCAGTAGGTCTCTCTCTTTTTTAAATTACCACCAGGGTTATCACTGGGGCTCAGTACTGGCACTATAAAGCCACCATTCCCTGTGGTCATTTTTCTTTCTTTCTTTCTTTCTTTCTCTCTTTATTTCTTCTTTCTTTTATATTATTTATTTTTCAGTATTGGATAGAGAGAGATAAATTGAGAGGAGTGGGGAAAACAGAGATCGAAGCACAGAGAGACACGTGCATCCCTGCTCCTCCACTCATGAAGCTTCCCCCAACCTGCACGTGGGGACCAGGGACTTGAACCTGGGTCCTTGTGCACTGTAATGTGTGTGCTTAACTAGATGCACCACCACCTCCCCCACCCCAGGTTTTCCTTTCCATTTTTTCCTTTATTTTACTTGAAAGGACAGAGAGAGGAGGGGGAGAGAGAGAGAGAGAGGAAGAGACAAAGATAGACACATGCAGACCTGCTTCACCACTTGGAAAGTGACCCCTCTTCCCAGCGGGGAGTGGGGGGCTCAAATCTAGAACCTTGTGCTTGGTGACGTATGTGCTTAACAAGGTGCACTACACTTTCTGTCTATATATATCTCTCCCAGTCCTCTCTCAATTTTTTTCTGTCCTATATAATAAAAATTAAGAAAAAAAAGAAAGAAAGAAAGAAAGAAAGGGTCTCTAGGAGCAGTGGATTTGTAGTGCTAGTGTCAAGCCCCAACATTAACCCTAAGTGGCAGAAATAATAAATAAATAAATAAATAAATACAAAGATTATAAAAGAGAATTTCTTGATTCCCCCCACCCCCACTCATGTGTGCGAGCCCATAGGAGCCCTAATTCCCTAGCAGGGCCTGCTTCAGAGACCAGAATTGTTTGCAGGGTGTCTTTGCCAGTGGACCCTGCAGAATCTTAGAACATTCCAGAAACTGAGCCAAGAGCAGGGGAGGTCCCCCGGGGACTGCTGTGGAGGGCAGAGGAAGTGCCTTGAACATTTCCTTCAGTGTTTAATGCAGGCACTGAGCCCCAGCAATAACTCTGGAGGCAAATAAATAAATAAATAAATAAATAAAAAATGGAAATGATGGCTAGAGGAGAATTCAGCTTTTACACCTTGCAGAGAAGGGCTCAAACACATTCAGGACTCAGTGGAAGAACCAAGCGAGTCACACGCTGTCACCTGTCCTTGTCTTGTCCAACCCTTCACCGTCACCCCCTGTGTGTCCCTTTGAATATGAGTGCAGCCCGCCCTAGAGCTCTGCCCACTAGGGACAGACAGACACAGGCTGGGGGTGGGGATCCACCTGCCAACACCCATGTCCAGCGGAGAAGCAATGACAGAGCCAGAACTCCCACCTTCTGCTCCCCATAAAGAATTTGGGTCCATGTTCCCAGAAGGGGAGAAATGTTCAGAGAGCCCTGAACTCCAATTCCATCAGGACCCGGAGAGAGAAGTGAACAAAGAGAGGGACATTTGGGTGTAGTAATAGGTGTAGTTGTCACTTGGGAAGGAAAAGAAGATGGGACCTATAAAAAAAAAAAAAGGCCAGCTATATGCAAATACAGACAGATGGCTGTGGGAAGAATAGTTGACCCATGTCTGCAACCTTAGGAGAACTACTGTAGCTTCCAGTGGAGAGAACAGGGACCCAGAACTCTGGTGGTGGGAACGGTGTGGAGTTGTCCCTGTTTTCTTGTAATTTTGTAAATCGATGTATGTCCAGCTGGTGGAGGGGTCCACTGGGGGCTTGGTGGCTGAATGAAGGGGGCTGAGACTGACCTCTGTCTGTCCCTCAGCAGTGCAGGTGATCTGGAAGGGGACAGGCGTGCGCTGGCTCCCTCAGCTCCACGTGCCACTCAAGTCACTTTCTGGTGGCAGATCACAGGCAGGTAGCGGACCATCTAGGCAGAAGGCCCGGGTTCTCCCTGGATAAAGGCTACCCTGGCAGGTCTGCTTCTTGAGGACCTGGGGAGAGAGAATCACTCTTCTCTCAAAAAACCAAAGCCCCTGAGGCCATGTTTCAGGTGCTCAGTGTGGCTCGGCTGTGGGATGACACAAAGGAGAGGGGCTGCTCTCGGCTGGAGGCTGTCCTGGTTCCTGCACACATGCACTTGGGGCACTGCCCCTGGGTTCAAGAGACCTCAGATCACTGGGTAGGGCTCCTGCCTCATCATATGCAAGACCCTGGTTCCAAGGCCTGGTACCACACGGGGGCTCCTAGGGCATCAGAGGACACTGTGGCATCCCTCCCATGCCCACTCTCTGGGCTTTCTCACTGAAAAAAACCCAGCCAGCTGGGAACACTGAAGTTATACATTTGCAAGGCTCAGGCTACACACACACACACACACACACACACACACACACAGAGAGAGAGAGAGAGATTTGCCACCAGGGTTACTGTCAGAGCTCAGTGCTAGAACTATAAATCCATTCCTTTCAGTAGCCATTTTTTCCATTTCTATTTTATTTGATGAGAGAGAGACATTGAGAGGGGGAGGGAAGACAGATAGAAGATAGATGAGAGCTAGATAGCTAGATAGATAGATAGACAGACAGGTCAACAGATAGATAGGACTCACTTCACCACCCACAAAGCTCCCCCCCTGGAGGTGGGGAGTAGGGGCTTGAACCTGGGCCTCATAATAATGGGGCACATAATAATATGTGCTCTCAACTGGGTGTTCAGCTTCCACAAAAGAAGAATTTATGAAGGTTTAAGATTATACAGTTTGAGGGACTCTTTCTAAGGAGAGCACACGCAGTGTATGACTTACAAACAGACACACAGAGTTGGAGCAGGCTGGAGAGATAAACAAAACAAACTAAAATGAAGCAAAATACAAACCCCAAAGCTTGGGTAGCATGAACTTTAAGGTAAATCTACTGTCTATCACCCATTAAAGATCCAGTTTTTGATTCCTGAAGGGTCAGCTGGATTAATTTACTTTATTTTGTGTGGAACCAGGGCCATGGACAATAGCACTACTCTGGTGTCACCAAATTTTACATTCTTTATTTTAGCAGAGGGATTGGGGGAGAGGAGAGGATGTAAGAAAGAGAAAGGAGGGTCCAAGTGTTGGTGCGCCTGCTTGAGCTCACATTACAATGTGCAAGGACCAGAGTTCAAGCCCCTGGTCCCAACCTGCAGGAAGAAAGCTTCATGAATGGTGAAACAGGGCTGCAGGTGGCTCTCTGTCTCTTTACCTCTATCTCCCCCTCCACTCTCAATTTCTCTCTATCTTATCTAGTAATAAAAAATTAATTATCTTTTAAAAAGAGAGAGGAAAAGAGAGACACTACAGCACTGCTCCACCATCCAGGGACCTCCCTTACAGTGTCCCAAGTGATTCAGGGCCTTGGACCCAGAGCCTTGTGCACAAAAGGGCACATGGTCTGCAAGCATAGCTGTGTCGAGACCCTGTCTGGTGCAAATGCTAGTTGCTGGCTGTCCTGTAAGTAACTCTGTAATAAGTAATAAGAAAAATACCAAGTCATGTTGCTTCTCCGTTATCTTAAGGCTTTTTACTTTTACTTTCCCTTTTGTTGCCCTTGTTGTTTTTTATTGTTGTGGTTATTATTGTTATTGTTGATGTTGATGTTGTTGGATAGGACAGAGAGAAGTGGAGAGAGGAGGGGAAGACAGAGAGGGGGAGAGAAAGACAGACACCTGCAGACCTGCTTCACCGCCTGTGAAGTGTCTCCCCTGCAGGTAGGGAGCCGGGGGCTCGAACCGGGATCCTTATGCTGGTCCCCGTGCTTTGTGCCATATGCACTTAACCCACTGTGCCACCGCCCGACTCCCACTTCTCCGTATCTAAGGAGTAGTGATAAATAGGGAACTGCTCTGGGTGACAGCCAGCACCTGTCTCCTTTCCCTGATAGGTGGCACCACCAGAAGGTCAATCCTCGTGCCTGGCACTACCTGGCGGTCACAGCTGGGCTCAGTAGCAGGTGCTTGCGAAGTCCCCGTCCACTGCAGCCCTGAGGCAGGCACTGAAATTCCTGTTCTTGGGACTAGGGAGCCAGCAGAGGGGTTCTGCAAAGTGGCTTCCCTGCCCAAGGCACTGGGCTTTCAGTTTAATACCCCAGCACCAACAGAAGTCAGAACTGAGCAGTGTTCTGGGAAAAACCAACAACCAGCCAACCAACCAAAAATACCTCCCACACTCCCTCAAAAAAGAAAAAACAAAAAACCCCAGTGCCCTCTTTCCTTTTGAAAAGTCTCCAAACTAGGGCTGGGGAGACAGCATCATGGTTCTGCAAAGATTCTCCTGCCTGAGGCTCTGAGGTCCCAGGTTCAATCCCCAGCACCACCATCAACCACAGCTGAACATCGCTCTGGCCTCTCTCTCTCTCTCTCTTTCCCATGGTTATCGCTGGGGCTCTCTGCCATGAATCCACAGATCCAGGCAGCCATTTTTTTAAAAAAAAAATTGACAGGCTAGAGAGAAATTAAGAGGGGCCAGGGAGATGGAGAGGGAGTGAGAGAGACACCTGCAGACCTGCTTCACCGCTCATGAAGTATAAATCCCTGCAGATGGGGAGCAGGTCCTCAAATCTGGTTTTAAGTGGCATGTGCACTTAACTGGGAATGTTACTGCACAGACACCATGGCTCTCTTTCTCTCTCTCATTCAAATAAATAAATAAATAAAGTTTTTTTTTTTTAATCTCCAAGCTAGAACCGGGAGAATGTCTGCATGGTGGAGGTCCCAGAGCCTAGAGCGAGAGTACCACCCCCTCAGGCAGCACTGATCCGGCCCAGGGCAGCTGGTGTAGTGAGAATAATCAGTTCCTGGTCTTGAAGTCTTGTGTCTGTGCTCTGGCCCCACATGGGTACACCGCGAGCAGCACTGGGGAAGCTTCATGAGTGCCAGTGCTGGAGACCTGCATTCTTTCTCCAAAATCCTTCAAAAACATGAAGGAGAAGTTGGATCAGGGAGGCAGCTTGGTGAAATTGTGCATATATGAGGCCCCCAAGTTCACTTCAGAGCTCGGTATTAAGTGGAAAGAGAGGGAGAGGAGGAGGAGAAGGAGGAACAGGAGGAGGAAAAAGAGAAGAAGGAGGAACATGAGGAGACAGAGAAGAGGAGGAGAAGAAAAAGAAAAGAAGAGAAGGAGGAGGAGGAATAAAGGAGGCTGGGCTGTAGTATAGCCAGTTAAATGCACGAAGTGCAGGGGCCCGTGAAAGGATCTGGGTTCAAGCCCCTGGCTCCCCGTCTGCAGGGGGGACACTGGTCTACAGGTGTCTGTCTCTCTCTATCTCCCCCTCTTCTCTCAACCTCTCTCTGTCCTGTCCAATAAAATGGGGGGGAGGAAAAAAATCTCAAAAATATCATGGGTTTGGTTTTAAGCCACATAAACAAAGTGAATAAGGAAATTCTTCTTCTTCTAGCGTTTGCCCTTCTTCCGTAGCCAGTCAACAGCGTCAGGTTGAGCCTGATGTCAAGTTCCCAGACCTCCTTTGAATCTGGAGAGGTGGCAGTCGTTGACTATGTGGGTCATAGTCTGTCTGGAGCCGCAGGGGCAGTTCGGGTCGTCTCTGGCCCCCCAGCGATGGAACATAGCGGCGCACCGGCCATGGCCTGTTCGATAGCGATGGAGGAGGGCCCGATCATAACGTGCCAGGTCAAAGCCGGGTTGACGCTCGCAGGGGTCTGTGATGAGGTGTTTGTTCTTGACCTCAGCTGACTGCCAACTCTGTTTCCAAGAGTCTGGAACAGAGAAGTTCAGTGTAGGCATAGGGGACCAGATTGGGTGACGAGATGTCAAGCGTTGGACAGGGTGGGCGAAGATCTCCGCGTATATTGGCAGGTCCGGTCGAGCGTAGACGTGGGAAATGAACTTAGATGATGCCGCATCCCGACGAATATCTGGCGGGGCGATGTTGCTGAGAACTGGCAGCCATGGAACCGGGGTGGAACGGATGGTTCCAGAAATGATCCTCATGGAGGAATATAATTTGGAATCGACCAAGTGGACATGGGGGCTACGGAACCATACTGGGGCACAGTATTCTGAAGTGGAATAGCATAATGCCAGAGATGATGATCGTAGTGTGGAAGCGCTCGCATCCCATGAGGAGCTGGCCAGTCTTGCAATGATGTGATTCCTCGCGCCCACCTTTGCTGCATTTTTTATGAGATGTTCGTGAAATGACAGTGCGATCGAGAGTAACGCCAAGATAGACTGGCTGGGCTTCATGCCGGATTCTCGTATCGCCAAGCTGCACTAAATTAAGCTCACGCGAGGCCGAGGCATGGTGTAGATGGAAAACAGATGATACCGTTTTTGCAGTGCTAGGGATTAGTCACCATTTTTTACAGTAATCAGATATCAGAGACATGTCTTTCGTGAATGTTTCCTCGAATAAGGAAATGAACTAAAACCACGGTAAAGGTCTAGAAATCGCCTGTAGCACAGGAGCTTGGGGAGTGTCCAGAGCACAGGGAAACAAACCATGTCTACACCCCAGTGCATCGCACCAAGTGTGCTACACTGCAGGGCCCTGAAGACACTGACTGGCTGAGAAAATGCCGACCATGGGTCAGGACAGTGGCGTGAGAGGACACCAGGATTCCCACAGACCTTCCATGTGTAAAAACACAATTGCCTGAGCAGCACAGCGAAGCCAGACCTACTTGTCTCTGTGAAAACCTGAGCGCCTGCCTCAAGAACGTGTCTTGGGCATAGCTCCCCGCCCCCCCACCTTTTAAATTATCTTTAGTTATTGGGCAGAGACAGCAAGAAATTGAGAAGGAGGTGATGATAGAGAGGAAGAGAAAGAGTGACATCTGTAGCCCTGATTCACCAGTCACCAAGCTTTTCCCTGTAGGTGGGGACTGGGGACTCGAACCTGGGTCCTTGCATATTCTACCCTGCGCTCAACCAGGTGCCCCACCACCTTGCACCCCTCCCCCTCTCTCTATTGCAGCTTGATTTTTGATCCAACTTAGGCGTCTTTGCCGAGGAACTCAAGTTTGGTTCCCTGAATCTTGCTTTCTTGTGTTCCTCGGTCAGCCTTTGGATCTAATCCTTCCCACAGGCGAAACCCTGCATCCTTCAGACTCAAGGAATGTCCCCAGGCACCTGCCAGCAACAAGGGCATGAAGCCCCATCACACCTGGCCCCGCCAGCTGTGTTTCCCTTAACTCCAGGGACCCAGAGCCTCTCCTTTCTTATTTTCCAAAGCCCACTGGCAGAATGTTTGTAGAGCAGGTCTGGCTTTCACTCTGGACAGACAGACTGGCAACTGGGACAGCCGCCATGGGTGTGGGTGTAGGTGTGGACTTGGCTTGAACATAGATAGTGAAACAGGCTGGGAGAGAAAAGGCTGATTTTCCAATGTCAACCGCACCACAGCACAAAGACACTTCACTGTCAGCGTCTGCCTGCCTTGATCCATCCCACATCCGTCTCCTCCACCGAAGTTCCCTGGTGCAGACAAAGTAGCCATCACACCAGCCTACTTTTATTTTCAATATTTCTTTTATTTAAAAAGTATTTATTTATGTATTTATTCCCTTTTGTTGCCCTTGTTGTTATATTGTTGTAGTTATTGTTGTAGTTATTATTGATGTTGTCATTGTTGGATAGGACAGAGAAATGGAGAGAGGAAGGGAAGACAGAGAGGGGGAGAGAAAGACAGACACCTGCAGACCTGCTTCACCGCCTGTGAAGCGACTCCCCTACAGGTGGGGAGCTGGGGGCTCCAACTGGGATCCTTATACCAGTCTTTGTGCTTTGTGCCACCTGCGCTTAACCCACTGTGCTACCATGCGACTCCCTATTTTCAATATTTCCATGTATTACTTATTTCTGATAGGGGCAGAAAAATTGATAAGGGAGGGGGAGTGGGAGAGACAGAGAGACATCTGCCACACTGCTTCACTGCCTGTGAAGCTTCCACTTGCAGATGGGGACCAAGGGCTTAAACCTGGGCCCCTGTGCATTGTAATGTGTGTGCTCAACCAGGGGAACCAACAGGGAGCTATGATATCTGGTCAAGAAAACCTCAGGGTCCTCAGGACACCAGAAAAGTCGCCTTCTCTCAGGCAGGCTTAGCAGGGAGGAAGGGACTCAGCTCCTGGTGTTTGTGACTTGGTCTCCTGGGACCCTGGTGGCCTCCTCCCCAAGCCCCCTCTGTGTCCGGGATCCTATCCTTCCTGTCTCAGGGGCCTGAATGTGGGAGCAAGTCCCCCCTTTAGACAGAGTCAGATGCAGTCAGGTCTCACCGCCGGAGCATCACCTAGGCTGGGGGGCTCTGCCGGCAGCCAGGGGGTTCCTGAGGAGAGCCCTGTGTGACTCTCGCCCCGTGCTC
The DNA here is from genome assembly GCF_950295315.1 of Erinaceus europaeus. Taxonomy (NCBI): domain Eukaryota; kingdom Metazoa; phylum Chordata; class Mammalia; order Eulipotyphla; family Erinaceidae; genus Erinaceus; species Erinaceus europaeus. Next base: position 123,900,444 of record NC_080170.1, read on the forward strand.
AGAGAAGTCAGGAACAGAGAGGCAGAGAGAGTGAGTGGAAAAAACCCAGCACTGAAGAGTCTTTTCATGGGGTGGGGGCTCGGCTTGAACCCAGATCACACGTGGCGAAGCAGAGAACTATCCAGGTGAGCTATTTTGCCGGCCCTTGGCGGCTACTTTGGACTTGAGAATTTTGTCCTACCATCCACTTCCTCTTTATAAAGATCACTTTCTTTCTCTTTGGGCTGTATTTCTTGCCACTAGGGGCATATATTTAATTAAAAAATGTTTGTTTTTGTACACTTAGATATGTACACATGCAGGATCTCACATATCCAGGCTACCTTTTCTTCCCCTTTATTTTTATTGGGAGATTAATGGTTTACAGTCAACAGTAAAATACAGTCGTTGGTCCATGTGTAACATTTCCCAGTTTTCCACATAACAACCTAAACCCCCACCTAGGTCCTCCAGGCTATATTTCACTCAGAGACAGACAGACAAGGTAAGAGAGAGGGAGAGAGAGAGAGAGAGAGAGAGAGAGAGGGAGGGAGAGAGAGAGAGAGACAGAGAGAGGGATCACAGCACAGAGTTTCCTTTGTACCCATAGCATCTTTCATGTGGTATCTGGGCTAGAATGTGGACTATATACACAGCAGTGTATGCCCCCACCTGGTAAGCTATCTCTCCAGCCCCATCCATGGGAATTTTGATGTAAGACTGACGTATTTCAGGAGAGAGAGAGGCAGAGATGAGAGTGCTGTGGAGGTTTGGCTTATATTGCCGGGCCTCAGTGGATGGGAACCGAGTCCCTTCCCCAGCCTGGGTGGCTGGGCTCGGTCCACTTGGTCCTGATCTGTGGGGCGCCTCTCTGCTGGGCCCTAGGTTCCTGGACAAGGAGACTTCCACCAGAACCTTCCTCCGGCTGCCAGCACTTGGCCCACATCCCTCCTCCTGCAAACCAGGCTGAACCAACAGGCATCAACACGAAGGTGCCGTTCAGGCTGCAAGCACACGTGCACTTGATCCATGACCTAATCCAGCTGTCTGGGCAAAGCCCACAGCCTGTCTTGCTGCACCTTCTCCCTGGGGAACCAAGCCTGGAGATGGTGCGGCTGTCAGCCTCACGTCAGGAGCTCACTAAAAAGGGACACGTAGGGCTGGGGTGATGGGGCACCTGGTTGACAGCACAGATGACAGGGTGCGAGGACCTGGGTTTGAGCCCCTGCACTCTACCTGCAGGGGGGAAGGCTTCACGACTGGAGAAGCAGGACTGCAGGCGTCTCTGACTTTCTCTCTATCTCCTCCTTTCCCTATCAGCTTCTCTCTGTTTCTATCCAATAATAAATAAATAAGTATCAGAAGAAGGAGGAGAAGGAGAAAGGGAAGGAGAAGAAGAAAGAGCAGGGGAAAGGGAAGGAGAGGGAGAAAAGGAGAAGAGATGGAGGGGGAGGGGAGGTGGAGGAGGAGGAGGAGGAGGAAGAAAAAGAAGGAGGAGAAGGAGGCAGAAGAGGAAGATGGGAAGGAAGGAAGAAGAAAGTGAAAGAGAAAGGAGGAGGAGGAGGGAGAGATATTGAAAAAGAATAAACCGGGCTCCCACCTACCTCCACCCTAGGGCTTGTACAAGTCCTACGCATTCTGAAACAGGCGTGATTGGAGGGAGGTGGGCGGAGAAAGGGAACCGTCTCCCAGGCAGATTGCTTGGCTCCTCCGAGAAGCAGGAGACTCAGGAACCCACTGACACAGGGCACCCGACAGCCTGAGTGCCGGGGGGGGGGTGCCAGGGACCACCTTGCTCAGGAGACTCAGGAACCCACTGACACAGGGCACCCGACAGCCTGAGCGCCGGGGGGGGGGGTGCCAGGGACCACCTTGCTCATACACCACATAGGGGTGGGGGAGCTTGGGGGGCTGCAGCAAGAGGTGAAGTCTAATGGGGTCACCAAGAAAAGATGGCATAATGTTACCACGTACAAGGACCTGGGATCAACCCCCCCATCTCCACCTGCAGGAGGGAAGCTTCATGAGCAGTGAAGCAGGGCTGAAGCTCTCTCTTTCTCCTTCTCCCTCTCCCTCTCCCTCTCCCTCTCCCTCTCCCTCTCCCTCTCCCTCTCCCTCTCCCTCTCCCTCTCTCTCTCTCTCTGTCCCATCTCTCTCTCTCTCCCTCTCCCTCTCTCTCTCTCCCACCTCTCTCTCTCTCTCTCTCTCTCCCTCCCTCCCTCCCATTCCTTCTAAATTTCTTTCTTTGAAATTAAAGGATTATAATTTCCCTATCTCAAATAAAAGAAGAGATGGTGGAACAGAGCTTGGCAATCACCAACACCCACTCC
>NC_080170.1:123907752-123922752 GCF_950295315.1 Erinaceus europaeus
CCCCACTGTGCACTCGGGGAAGAAGGGTGCTGCAGAGTGCACCTGCTGTCTGTTTGTCTGTCTGTCTACAAGGCCCTTCAGGGAACTGCCTACCTGCAGGGAACAGCCCCTGGGAGAAGTGTCAGGAAGCCTGGGAAGCAGGGAGGCCTGAGAGCCCCTTCCCCAAGGTCTTGGGCAGCCTCAGTCTGCTCCCAGCTGTAATAAGCACCCCTCCCAACACCACACATACACACACCACCTCCTAGGCCTGCAGGGTTTTGTTGTTGTTGTTTATTTGTTTTTTGCTTTGTTTTTAGTGATTTAATAATGATTGACAAGATTGTAGGATGATAGGGGTGCAATTCCACACAGTTCCCACCACCAGAGTTCCCTGTCCCATTCCCTCCATTGGAAGCTTTCCTATTCTTTATCTCTCTGGGAGTACAGACCAAGGATCATTATGGGGAGCAGGAAGTGGGAGTTCTGGCTTCTGCAATTGCTTCTTTGCTGGACATGAGTGATGGTTGGGGGATCCATACTCCCAGCCTGTTTCTATCTTTCCTTAGTGGGGGCAGGGCTCGAGGGAGGGGAGGTTCCAGGACACATTGGTGAGATCTTCAGTCCAGGATCATGTCAGGATGATGTCATGGTAGAGTCTGCAACTTGGTGACTGAAAAGTGTAAGATAAAAAGCAGAACAAGTTGTTTAGTAATCAGGAAGCTGAAGGTAAGAACAGAGCAGATGGAACTAAGGGTCTTCAAGTGGGAAGAAGCTAGGAAGCCTATTTGAGTTATATTCCAAGGGGCCCATGCCTTTAGTAGTTTTGGCCTGAGCCAGACAGTTAGCATGCAGATGGATTAAAACTTTTGTCTGGGAAGATGGTTTCAGAGTTGAGAACAGGGCTAGAAAGCTGAAGTTTTAAAAATCAAACCACAGAACATATCCCTTAGCCCCATTATGGAGCCCAAAATGGGATCCTTGGCCAGATCATTTTGGAGAGCCTGTCAGAGAGAATCAGAAGGGAGAGGGGACTTCTAGATGTTTCTAGTCCCTCCAGTTCATAGAGTAGTTCAGGCCTCCATGTGAACGCAGTTCTGCTTGGCTGTCTGGGTTTGCTTTTAAAGAGTGTTAGACTCTATAAGGCAGTTTGCTTCCGTATTTATTAAGGGAGAGAGAATGAGAGAGGAGGGAGGGAGAGAGACCAGAGCCCTGTTCAGCTCTGGCAGAAGGTATTGGGGGCATGTGGGTGAAATTGAATTTGGGACCCCTGAGGCTAGGTAGGCATTTCAAACTGCTGCCAGTTTAGTCCTGGAACAGAATTCCAAAAAAAATTCTGTATGTGTAGGCTGTCCTCTGCCCCAAATTGCTCGAGGCAGACTCAGCCTTGGAGATGAGAGAGGGCAGACAGACCATCTGTTCCTGTCTTCTGGGCTTACCCTGCCCCCCTCACCTGGTCCCCCAAGGGTCTGAGTCCCACTCCTACCTTCTCAGCCCAAGAGGACTTCCCGAGGGAAGTCCCAGATTCAAGGTAAGATGCCAGTCAGAAACCTTCCTCCCCTGTGAGGAAGAGGATCCAGGAGCAGGGCTCATGGGAGCTGGAGGCTGCTGTGAGATGCCACCAAACCTATTCAGCCTGACCCCAGGCACGATTTCCCCTCCATTCTCCATTCTCCATTCTCCATTCTTTATGAAAAGTGTGTGTGTGTTCTCTTTTTTCATTAGTGGTTTAATATTGATTTTCAAAATTAGGAGATAACAGAGGTATAATTCCACACTGTTTCCACCACCAGTGTTCTGCGTCCCCATTCTCTGCTGGAAACTGGAGTATTTCTCTCAAGGTCACAGATATGGGAAGACTATTATATGTGTAATATATATATATATATATATATATATATCCTTTTTTTTTCTGTGGTCCTCACTGTCTTCCCTTTCTCCCATTTTCTCTCTCTGAGTCCTGATGGAATTGGGGTTTCAGAACCCCTCTAGTCAGCTTCTCTTAATATCCCCCGCCCTCTGGAAGCATGGGCCAAAGATTGTTATGGGGAGCAGAAGACGGGAGTTCTGGCTCTGTCATTGCTTCTCTGCTGGACATGGGTGCTGGCAGGTGGATCCACACCCCGAGCTGTTTCTGTCTCTCCCTAGTGGGGCAGGGCTCTGGGGAGGGGAGGCTCCTGGACACATGGGTAAAGTTGTCTGTCCAGAGACTTCAGGTTGGAATCCTAGTAGTGTCTGCAACTTGGTGGCTAAAAGGCAGTAAGATCCAAAGTAGAATAAATGGTTTAATAAACAGGAATCAAAAATGTAGAAACGGAGCAGATGAGAATAGAGGTTTTAGGGTGGAAATAAGCTAGGAAGTCTATTTTAGGTACTTTCAAATAGGCCCCATGAACTGTGGTAATTTTTGCTGGAGCTTGATAGCTAACATGCAAGTGAACATATTCTCTGGGAAGATGATGTCAGAGTTAAGAATAGCTTTTTCTTTAAAAAGAGTTTTTATTTTTTTTAGACTTATTTTAATGTATTGGCTAGAGACAGAGATAAATTGAGAGGGGAGAGGGAGATAGAAAGAGGGAGAGGGAAAGAGATGCCTGCCTACAGCCTTATGTCACTACTTGTGAAATATCCCCCCTACAGACGGGGAGTGGGGGCTTGAACTCAGGTCCTGGAGCACTATAATGTATATACTCAACCAGGTGTGCTGCTTGCTCAGGTCCTTGGATGTGTTTGTTTTTATGAGTGATCAGAGCACTGCCAGTTCTGGCACATAGCACAGTGCCAGGGTTGGAATTGAGGGTCACAGGCAAGTCCTCTGCTCTGACACTGATCCATCTCCCTGGCTCCCTGCACTCTGTTTCTCTCTTCTACTATAAATCTGATTTCATTAAAGAAAACCCCCACTTTGGAAATTTCCTGTCCTCCAAATGCTTTAAAATCGGTGTGATTAAATATTTTATTTAACATGTTTCATCTGAACTATTCAATGAAAATCGCTTTGTAGTTTTTATAGTTATCCTGTAAAGACAGAATTCTTGGCCTTTTTATGAAACAAAATTTCTGGGGCTGAATCCTATAGTAAGTCATCAAGCAAGCTTCTAAAATTTGCAATTAGCTATTGATTCAGATCCTATTGCCTAACAAGGGACTTGCAGAGTTTGCGATGAACTCCGAAGCTTTAAAGATGTGGTTTCATTGACCAAAGCGATAGGAGTTTAGCTGTTGGGGGAAAAAAAATCACATATACTTAGGAGTATTTCTTTCAAGAGTGTGTAGGATATTAGTCATAAGACATACTTCATTTGAGCAGTAATGAGATTTTAAACATATAAGAGAGTAGGTAGTTAGAAACCAGTTTCTTTTTACCAACTGTTTCTACCTTGGGAATTTCAGGATTGAATGGGTCCCATTAAGCTCTTAATCTTGGTTTTGGGTGGTGATTATTCACACACACCCTCTACTGTCACTGTTCAAAACTGTCAAGGTAACGTTTCAACCTAATAAGATCTTTATTTCCAGTAAATGAATGAGGCTCTGAGGTATAAATTACAGTTGCTTACCTTCATTTAACAGCCTTTGCTACTATCTTCCTAATCTTTGAAGGGTTCCTTTTATTTCTTTGTCTCTCTCTCTCTTTGCATCTTCTTTCTCACTTCCTTTCTCCCCCCACCCCCACCCCCACTTCCTTTCTCCATCCCTTATTTATGGCAGCCCTTAACCAACACCATCCTCCTATCATTCCACTTCTTACACAGTCACCAGAGAAGCAGGCAGGTACCAGAACGCCCTTATCTCTGATGCCTAGTCCCTCTGTATCCACATCCTGTCAGTGACTAGTCAGTCACCCAGGACACCTGCACTGTCTCCCAGTGGAACTGGACGCCGGTGGCCAAGCACTGGGTGTGTATGGAAGTGAGCCTGCCGTCAGACTCTCAAGTCCACAGAGACCTTCCCCTTCCACAGTGCTGGGGGAAAGCTCTGAGGTCATTCTGCCCAACCCTCTCATTTTACAGATGAAGAAAACAGGGCTAATTGATAGCTGGGGAGAGGAAATTACAGCTCTGGCTAAACCAGAGAGAGGGAGCAGCAAGCTTCTCCCTGGGCTTGGGTCCTCCAGGAGCTGATGAGTCTGCAGTGGCCTGGGGCACTTGGTTCTGGGATTTTCCCATGTTTATTTCCTCGTGTCTGTAATCCTGGGTCCCCCAAGCCTTTGACCCCCAGGGATTTACTGGAGCTTGGGAGCTTGGTCAGTACCCCCGGTCTGGCCAAGTTGGGAAGGGTGGAATTCCAGACTCAGAGCCAGCACTTAGCTGGACCCCTGCCTCCATCTCCTCTCAGCTCCCCTGTACCCACTCAGGCACTGGACCCCTCAGCTCCACCTCTGTCAGCCCTGTCCCCATGACACCCAAGACCCAGCACCACCCCTAGACCAGGAGGGGAGAAGCTGGTTCCCATTCTCTACTGCTCACAAACTCTGTTACTTCATTCTTTTTATTGATTTGTAATATAGAGTATGAGAGGGAAAGAGAGAAAGGGAGAGAGAGGGAGAAAGAAAAGGAGAAAGAGATAGAGAGAAGGATAGTGAGAAAGAGAGAGAAGTAGGAAGATAGAGAAGAAAGGGAATGACAGAGACAGAAGGAGAGGTAAAGACAGAGAGAGAGAGAAGGAGAGAGGAACAGAGAGAGTGGAAGAAAGAGACAGGGAGAGACACAGAGAGGGAGATACATAGAGGGAGGGAGATAAAGAGAGGGTAGAGAGAAAGGAGGAGTGAGACAGAGTGGGAGAAAGAGACAGAGGGAGAGAGAAAGAGAGGAGAGGGAGAGAGAGGAAGAAAAGGAGAGACAGAATGGGAGGGAGACAAAGGGGAAGAGGAGAGAGAAGGGAAAGAGAGAGTGAGAGAGACACAGGGAGAGAGAAAGTGAGACAGAGAAAGGGAGAGAGACAGTGAGAGAGGGAGAGAGACAGAGAAAGGGAGAGAGACAGTGAGAGAGGGAGAGAGACAGAGAAAGGGAGAGAGACAGTGAGAGAGGGAGAGAGAAAGGAGAGACAGGGGAAAGAGAGGGGGAGGGAAAGAGGAAGAGAGAAAGAGGGCGAGAGAGAGAGATTGAGATTGAACCTGAGTCCTGACTTCACACAAGTCCCAGGCTTCCTAGATTTTCTTTTTTAAGTTGTTTTTATTCAGCAATGATGGGAAGGGCACCAGGAGTGCTGGGGACTGAACTCTGAACCTCAGGTTTGTAAGTTTAGTCCTTTAACCACTGTCCCATCTCCTGGGCCACTTCAGACAACTTTCAAAACATGTATTTAATTAATATTTTTCTGGGAATGAGGATTGAACCCAGGGCCTTCGCTATCTGAGGCAGGCACTCGACTACAGAATCATATCCCTGACCAGAGTTCTATTAATCTAATTTTATTTTAGATAGACAGAGAGGCAGCAAGGAAGGGAGTGAAAGAGACACAGCATTGAAGCTGCCTTCAGGGAGACGAGGGCCAGACTCAAACCTGGGTTGCACAGGTGGCAAAGGGGAACACTTCCCAAGTGAGCTGTTTGGAGCATCCTAATTTATTTTATTTATATATTCTTTATTTATTATTTATTTCCAGAGTTTATAGTGGTGCTTGGGATTGACGTAAGCCCTTTGTTGACTCAGGCATGAAAGGCTTCTTACATAACCATTCAGCTTTCCCTCCCCCCCATTTTATTTTTATAAGAGAAAGACCAGAGTTCTGCTAAGATTTCTATTATATATAATTTGTTAGTAGTAGTACGTTACAAGGTCATAAGAGGACAGGGTCTAGTTTCACAACCACACCCACCACCAGAGTTTTGTACCCCCTTCCCACTTCCCAGAGATAACTATCAGAGTTCTCACAAGTCTTAGAAACAGCCTTATTGCTTCTCTTTTGTTCTTGTTGTTTGTTTGTTTTCCAAGTTCATGTAAATCAGATCTCTAGACTCCATATATGAGTGAAACCATCTGGTAGGTGTCTTTCATCTCTTTCCTTATTTCACTAAGCAGCAACATCACTTTCAATTCCATCCATTCTTCCCCCAAAGACAGAATATCATCTTTGATGGAAGAGTAGTATTCCATGAAGTATATATACCCTGTAACTTTTTTATCCAGCCATCTGTGGATGGGCATTTAGGCTGCTTCCACTTGTTGGCTGTTGACAATCACACAGCTGTGAACACAGGACTGCTGTGTCCCTTCTAACTGGTGTTTGAGTGTCCACTGGATAAATGCCTGGGAGTGGGATGGCTGGGTCCTAAGGTGATTCCATTTTTACTTGTTTAAGGACTGTGCGCACAGTTTCCAAAGGGGCTGCCCCAGTTTGCATTCCCACCAGCAGGGAAGCAGAGTACAGGGAGAATCGCTTGAGACATTCACGTATGAGTCTGTGCGGCCATTGAGGGGAGAAAGCACACACACGCCAGGGAAGCAGGCATTGCAAGGCATCCATCATCGCTTATCATAGAGAAAGGCGTAACAGTATCACAGAAAGCCTCTACCTCCCAGGGCCAGATGATGGTGCAACCAGTTAAGCGCACACTTTACAGAGCGCAGGGCCCTGGGTTTGAGCCCCTGGTCCCCACCTGCAGGGGTGGAGGGGGTGAAGCTTCACAAGTGGTAAAGCAAGGCTGCAGGTGTCTCTCTGTCTCTCTCCACCTTTCTCACCCCCTTCCCTTTCAATTTCTGGCTGTCTCTATCTGATAAATAAATAAAGATAAACTTTATTTTTTAGTAAGATTCCACCTTGCACATGTAATAGTAGAAATGGATGCTGGTGAATGTCAGTGCGTCTGGGAGATGTTTGGCTGGGACGCTGCAGGGTTTGTGGCCTAAGATGCCAGGTCTGAGCCCTCACATACCCTGGAGCGGAACTCTGCGTTTTCTCCCTCGGGAAACTATACTGCCCATGAAATAAAATGAATCTGTATGCGGAGGAAACAAGACAAGTTTTTCTGGAGTTTGCAGAGTTGCAGCATCCCTTGCTGCTTCTTTACTGGCAAGGACAGAGAGAGAGAGAGAGAGAGAGAGAGAGAGAGAGGGAAAGAGAGGGAGAGAGAGGGAGAGACAGAGAGAGATAAAGAGACAGGGAGAGAAAGAAACAGAGAGAGAGGGAGAAAAAGAGAAAGAGATAGAGACAGACAGAGAGAGGGAGAGAGACAGAGAGAGAGGGAGAGAGAGACAGAGAAAGAGAGAGAGGGAGAGAGAGAAAAAGAGAGAGAATGAGAAACAGAGGAAGAGAAAGAGACAGAGAGAGGGAGAGAGAGACAGAGAGAGGGAGAGAGAAAAACAGAGAGGGAGAGAGAGGAAGAAACAGAGAGAGAAAGAGAGAGAGGGAGAGAGGGAGAGACAGAGAGAGAAAGAGAGAGAAAGAGAGAAAGAGAGAGACAGAGAGAGAAAGAGAGGGAGAGAGAGAGGGAGACAGAGAGAAGGAGAGAGAGAGGGAGACAGAGAGGAGAGAGAGACAGAGAGGAGAGAGAGAGAAAGAGAGAGGGATAGAGAGAGACAGAGAGAGAGGGAGAGAGAGAGGGTGACAGAGAGAAGGAGAGAGAGAAAGAGACAGAGAAGGAAAGAGACAGAGAGAGAAAGAGAGAGGGAGAGAGAGACAGAGAGGGGGAGAGAGAGAGGGAGAGAGAAAGAGAGAGGGAGAGAGAGAAAGACAGAGAGACAGTGAGAGAGACAGAGAGAGAGGGAGAGAGAAAGAGAGAGAGAGGGAGAGAGAGACAGAGAGAGAGAGGGAGAGAGAAAGAGAGAGAGAGAGGTGGGGGTGTTAGTGGTTCCTCAGCACTGGAGTTTCCTCTGTTGCTACAGTATTCTCAGTGTGGTGCCAGGGTTCAAGTCTGGGTTGTCTTCTTGGTAATACAGGCATCCTACCTGGTAAGTTATCTCTCCAGTTTGAAATAAAAATCTAAAAAAAAAAATTAAATAAACACCCAAAAAACCACAGGTGTTGGCCATGATGTGGAGAGCAAGTAGCTGAGGCTAGGAGAGAAGACCGGTACGGTGATTCTGGGAGTCAGTACGGAACTGCCTCAAGTCACCAAACACAGAGCGACCACGGGAATCAGAAGCCTCACTTTTAGGGATCCATCTGAAGAATAAGAAAACACTAACACACAAGTGTGCTCACCCTGAACTTATTACAGAGCTGTTTACAAAAGGCAAAATGTGGAAACAACCAATGTGTCTGTCTGTTGGTCGGCAGTTAATAAATAATGTGTCACACAGAGACACAGTTTCTCTCCCTCTCTCTCTCTCTCAGAGCTGAAATGTTGTCATTTGGAGTGAAGTGGAAGGAGCCAAAGGTATTATGCCAGTCAAAAAACAAGTCAAAAGGGGACATACAAACACCAGGGGATTTCACCTAGCTGTACGATGCAAGGGGGAAAAAACAAAATAAACTGATGAAGGGGCAAAGCTAAATAAGCCAGTGACACTTGTAACAAAACTCAGGTTCTCTAAAAGGAACAGACTGTGGCAGGAGACGGTGCAAAGGGAGTTTCAGGGAGGGCGGGAGGGTTCATTTATTCGTTTACTCATTTATTTTTATTTAAAGTCCCCCTCTCATATTGATTAAATAGTGACTTATAAAGGCTACTAATTAATAGAAGTGGATATCAACACCATTCCCGCCACCAAAGGTCTGTGTCCCCACCCCCAGCCCCCTATAGTGGAGCTGAAAATCGACCCTCACCCTCCACCCGGAGATTTCTACTTTCGTGCAGGACTTCAAACTCTGTCAAATTCTGCTTTGTGTTTCCCTTTCTGTTCTTCTGTTCTGTTATTTTCTTTGTCTTTTTTAAAAATATTTATTTATTCCCTTTTGTTGCCCTTGTTGTTGTAGTTATTATTGTTGTCACTGTTGTTGGATAAGACAGAGAGAAGTGGAGAGAGGAGGGGAAGACAGAGAAGGGGAGAGAAAGACAGACACCTGCAGACCTGCTTCACTGCCTGTGAAGCGACTCCCCTGCAGGTGGGGAGCTGGGGGCTCGAACCAGGATCCTTATGCTGGTCCTTGCGCTTTACACCATGTGTGCTTAACCCGCTGCGCTACCGCCCGATTCCCACTGTCTTGTTTTTTTTTTTTTTTTTTTTTTAAGAAAAATGAGATTATGGGGCTGCTAAGTGGTGCACTCAATAGAGCACATGTGTTACCAAGAGTGAGGATACGGGTTCAAGACCCCATTCCCTACCTGCAGGCATGGGGGGAGGTTTCACGAGTAGTAAAGCAGAGTTGCAGGTGTCTCTCTGTCTCCCACCTTCTGCTCCCCATAAAAAATTGTGGCCCAGACTCCCAGACTGGGAGAAAGGTGAGGGGAAGATGACCAGAGGGCTCTGAACTCCAATTCCAACAAAACCCAGAGAGGGTGGAGGAAGGACACTCAGAAGTATCAGTAGGTGTGGGTGTGAGTCAGAAAGAAAAAGAAGGCAGGACCATAGGAAAAAAGCAACAAGTACATAAAAATATAGACTTTTATGGAAATAATTGGAGGCAGATAGCATAATGGTTATGCAAAGAGACTCCTATACCTGAGGAGAGAGAGAGATGAAGAGAGAGAGAGAGAGACACACACAGAGAGGAGATTATATCTGCGGATAACTCCTACACGGCATTGTACTTGCATGTACCTGTTCTCACAAATACTGATCAAGGTTGGGGAGGGGGGCCAGGCGGTGGTGCACCAGGTTAAGCGCACATAGTATTAAGTGTGAGGACTGATGAAAGGATCTGGGTTCGAGCCCCCACTCCCCACCTCAGGGGGAAGCTTCACAAGTGGTGAGGTAGGTCTGCAGGTCTCTCTCCCCCCCTCTCCCTCTCCACCCGGAATTCATGTATCACCGAGGGGCTAGGTGTTGGCACATCTGGTTAAGTACCTGTGTTACCATGCACAAGGACTGGAGTTCAAGCCCCTGGTCCCCCGCCCCCCCCCGTCCGCCAGCTGCAGGGATGGAGGGAAGTTTCATGAGTAGTGAAGCAGTGCTGCGGGTGTTCCTCTCCGTCTCTATCTCACTCTCCATCCCCTTTTCCTCTCAATTTATCTGTCTCAACAAATAAAGTTTAAAAAAAAAATCTAACATTCCATGTGGTTCAGCTCTCATGCCCGTCAGTATGCCTTGCTGAAACGTCTCTGAGAATTTCTGAAGCTTCATAAGTGAAACGCGGTAGGCCTCGGACGTATCCCTCTGCCACTGTCTTTGCAACACCAGATCCCTGAAAACAGACCCTGTCTTCATCTCTGCTTGGGCCGGTCCCATCTGGGCCAGCCAGGCTGTCCTCCACACACACCGTCAACCTTGAACCCCCCAAACCTGCATCCTGGCTAGAGCCCCCTCACTTGTCTGTACTTAAGTGAGCTCAGGATCTTATAATTCAAACACTGCCCCCCCCCACACACACACACACACACACACTGCCATGTAGGTAACCAATAGCATCTGAGTTCTGGCTAATCTGCAAAGACCCAGGGGTCCTGAGTAGAAGAGACATCTTCCATGCCGCCCAGCCCAAGCTGAGTCACCCTGGAGGCCCCTGCAGAGACAGAAACGCATTGAGCAGTCCAGGTGAGGTGAGTTCAGACCTGAGCTGGACCTTGCCAAGAGCCTGAGTCAGGGCTGAGCAGAGCCTCCAGGCTCACAGGAGGGGGCAGGCTATGTCCTGTCCTGTCTGCAAGGAGGACTTCTCCTCCAGAGCAAAGAAGGGGAGATTGCCTCTGTGTCTCTGATGAGTAAGCTCTCCTTTCTGGTAAGAGTCCTGTGGTAAACATGGAGATACAAGGAGACACCTGTCGTGTCTACAGGACCACTCAGCTGTGACAAGCTGCAGCCATGACCCGGAGAGACGGCCCGGTTGAAGGAGCAGAGACCAGAGGCCTGCACCAAGCTGAGCTGCTGTCTATTCAGTCCTACTCGTTTCTTATTCAGTCCTACTCGTTTCTTCCGCTGAAGAAACAGTACCCAGCTCCCAGACCAGGGCACCTTGGCACGTCTGCCTCTTGGTATTATTATTATTATTCCTACTTCTTGACCAGCGTTAGTGAGGCTGCGTCTTATTGGGAAGGGGCTGCACTGTGATTCCAACAATGAGCCTTCTGGCTGTACTTTGGCAAGAGACGGAATCCCAGATCATGATGCAAATGCCAGGGGTGTGTCAACAGAGATGCCAGAGAGGAGGGGGTTTTGTCGGGTGGCCCCCAGCTGCAATAATATCAGACTTTCTCCAAGGAGGGCCTGGGAGATAGCTCAGTGTGTTAGAGTGCAAGACTTGCACGGGCGAGGCACCAGAGGTCCAAGGTCAATCCCTGGTACCACCACGTGCCAGAGCTGTGGCCTCTTGAGAGCAGACAGCAGTGCCAGCCTGGGACCGGCAGGGTATTAAAGATAAGCTTCCTGGGGGGCTGGGAGGTGACACAGCTGGTTAAGTACTCACACTAATGTGTGCAAGGACCCAGGCTTTCTCCTCTCTTTCTATTTTGATTGGATATGACAGAAAGAAACCCAGAAGGGAGGGGGAGCTAGAAAGGGAGACAGGAAGGTGGATAGTGGCAGACCAGCTTCACCACTCCTGAATCTTCCCTTCACCTCCCACTGGGGACGGGGAGCAGGGCTTTGAACCCAGTTCCTTGGACATGCATCTGTGCCCTAATGGATGTGCCACTACCTGGTCCCCAGAGTCTTTTATGTGAGCCTTATGTTGTCTTCCCAGCCTCTCTAGTAGTGATATATATATATATATTTATTTAAGAAAGGATTAATGAACGAAACCATAAGGTAGGAGGGGTACAACTCCACACAATTCCCACCACCCAATCTCCATATCCCACCCCCTCCCCTGATAGCTTTCCCATTCTCTAGCCCTCTGGGAGCATGGACCCAGGGTCATTGTGGGTTGCAGAAGGTAGAAGGTCTGGCTTCTGTAATTGCTTCCCCGCTGAACATGGGCATTGACTGGTCGGTCCATACTCCCAGTCTGCCTCTCTCTTTCCCTAGTAGGGTGTGTCTCTGGGGAAGCGGAGCTCCAGGACACATTGGTGGGGTTTTCAATCCAGGGAAGCCTGGCCAGCATCCTGGTGGCATGTGGAACCTGGTGACTGAAAAGAGAGTTAACATACAAAGCCAAACAAATTGTTGAGCAGTCATGGACCCAAAGCTTGGAATAGTGGAGAGGAAGTGTTAGGGGGGCACTCACTGAAAGCTCTAGTGTACTTCTGCTTTCAGGTATATATTTTGCACTAGTTTATGGATACGTGTGAACATATGCTCTCACAGAAACTGGTGTATATCTAGGTTTTGGGACTTTGTTAGAAAGTGAACCACCTGAGATGAAATTAGAGTGTACTATGAAAGGAAAGGTCTCACCCGAGTAATGAAGCTGAAGGGTTGTCATTCCACACGTGAAGTCTCTGGACACAGTCTGAGGTGAAGCATGTTGAGGTGGCAATCATTGCGTTGGTTAGGTTGTGATCGGCGGATGCAATTAGTAGTAATATTTTTTTAAAAGATTTATTTCCTTTTGAGAAAGAGAGAGAGACAGAGACAGACAGAGAGAGAGAGAGACCGAAAACATCACTTTGGCATAGGTGGACACGCCAGGAACCAAATGTGGGGGAGTGAGGATTTGTGTCTGCAAGTCCTGTACCACCTCCTGGCCTGGCCAACAAGCATTTTATTTATTTTTTGAACATTTAAAAAATCGATTTGCTATGTAATTTTGAAGTGCGAGTTCCATGAGTTCTATTTTCTCATACTGTAACAAGCCCTTTTCTTGTTTTATTTTGTTTCTTCTTCATTCCTTTTGACAGAAGCTTCCTCCAATGAGATGGCAAAGCACGTGCACTATCCCAGTAAGCTATTTTTTAAAGATTTTATTTATTTATTTATTAATGAGAAACATAGGAGGAGAGAGAAAGAGCCAGACATCACTCTGGCACATGTGCTGCCGCGTACCGACCACCCAAGAAGTATTTTAACTGCTTCCTGTCAGTCTCACAGCTCTCTCTCCCTCTGTGAGGGAACCCACCCCACACAGTTTGAAGTCTCCTTAAATAGAATCCACTCCACGGAAGACTTGATTGCCTAGGGTCAGACCCATCTGTTGAGACCACCAGCTACCATGGTGACCAAGTCTGCCCCCGGGCTCCTGAGTTCCTTCTCCTTATCCAAAGGGGATGGTTTAGAGTCTGCTGTGCTACATACATGGCCTCCCCCAGAAAAAGAAGTCTGAGATTCTGACGGCAGGTTACAGAAGTCTGCCCTTCTGCAACAAAGGAGGGGCTGTGCGGAACAATCGGCTTTGTCACCCCCCCTCTTCCCTTTAACATCAGTTTTCCTGTGTAAGCTGGGGCTGTGGATCAAACTGCCAACGCCCAAGTCCAGTGGAGAAGCAATGACAGAAGCCGGGACTCCCACCTGCTGCACCCCAAAAGAATTTTGGTCCACACTCCCAGAGGAGGAGAAATGTTAAGGGAAGATGTCCAGAGGGCTCTGAACCCCAACTCCGTCAGGACCCTGGGGGATAAGAGGGAAAAAGGACAGACAATTTGAAGTAGTAATAAGTGTACGTGTGACTTAGGACGGAAGAGAAAGCAGAACCATAGGGGAAAAGAAGGGGCAAATATATAGTCATAGGAATAATAGTCGGGGGAGTCGGGCAGTAGCGCAGCGGGTTAGGTGCTGGTGGCGCAAAGCACAAGGACCAGCCTAAAGATCCCGGTTCGAGCCCCTGGCTCGCCACCTGCAGGGGAGTCGCTTCACAGGCGGTGAAGCAGGTCTGCAGGTGTCTCTCTTTCTCTGCCCCTCTCTGTCTTCCCCTCCTCTCTCCATTTCTCTCTGTCCTATCCAACAATGATGACATCAATAACAACAGTAATAATAATAACTACAACAATAAAAAACAAGGGCAACAAAAGGGAATAAAGAAAGAAATATTTGGGAGTCGGGCTGTAGCGCAGCGGGTTAAGCGCAGGTGGCGCAAAGCACAAGGACCGGCATAAGGATCTCGGTTCGAACCCCGGCTCTCCACCTGCAGGGGAGTCGCTTCACAGGTGGTGAAGCAGGTCTGCAGGTGTCTGTCTTTCTCTCCCCCTCTCTGTCTTCCCCTCCTCTCTCCATTTCTCTCTGTCCTATCCAACAACGACAACAACAATAATAACTACAACAATAAAACAACAAGGGCAACAAAAGGGAATAAATAAATTAATTAAATAAATAAATAAAAGAAATATTAAAAAAAGAAATAATAGTAAGCCCATATTTTTGACCTTGGGAGAACCATGGCAGTTTCCAATGGAGGGGATGGGGACACAGAACTCTGGTGGTGGGAACAGTGCATAATTATACCCCTGTTACCTTATAATTTTTGTAAATCAATATTAAATCACTAATAAAAATGTTAAATAACAAAGAAAATTTGCTGCTTAGCCCGTCACCTCACTGTAGAGCATCAGGAACCCAGCACTGAGGACACCAGAGTCAGTGGGACAGAGTTTGGTGTCTCTTTCCCTTTCTTTCCGTCCCTCTCTGTGAGACTTATCAGAAATAAGCGTCAAAGAGTAAGCTGGGCAGTGGAGCCCACAGGCCAGCAAATGCAAGAGTCCAATTTGAGTTCCACTTCCCCACCTGCAGGGCTGGGGTGGGGGAAGCTTCACGAGTGGAAAAGCGGGTCTGCAGGCGTCTCTTTGTCTCTCTCCCTCTCTATCTCCTCCTCCTCTCTCAATTTCTCTCTGTCCTATCAAATAAAATAGAAATAAAGGGGGAAAAATGGCCACTAGGTGTGGTAGGTTCGTAGTGCTGGTAACAAGCTCCACTGATAACCATGGTGGAGAGAGAGAGAGAGAGAGAGAGGAGAAAAGTCTGAGAGGCAGTGGAATTGCACACACGTGTGGCCTCAGAGCCAGAGGGAGGGGGAAAAAAAAACTCCTTAATGTTGCTTGGGACCTGTTTTGCTAGTCACTTCCTGACAGTGCATGTCCAAGCCAGATGGCGAGGAGAGGAGACACTCTGCTTATTCCAG
>NC_080170.1:123925252-123947752 GCF_950295315.1 Erinaceus europaeus
AGGACTAAAGTCAGGGGCCTCTGAGCAGGCCAGAGCCCTGCTCAGCTCTGGCTGATGGTGGTGCTGGGGACTGAACCTGGGACCTCAGAGCCTCAGACAGGTGAGTCTTTGCAGAACCATGATGCTGTCTCCCCTGCCCCTGAACTGGCATTTCTAGTCAGTGGCACTGACAACGCCAGATGTGAGCAGGATGATGGTTTGGTTGGGAGTGGACACGTTGGCTCCTACCTCAGGGCAATGCAGGAATCTACCTTTGTGACAACAAAAATCCTGTAAACCAACATTTCCTCAACAAAACCGTATGGGAATTGAAGGAAAAATATGCCAGTTCTTAAATTGCTCAATCAGAATGTAAAGGGAGATTGCCCAGGAATCCATGCCTTGGAAATAGAACCCAAGTTGCTTTTTAAAAATATTTATTCTATTTTTATTATTTTTGCTTATTTAATGGATAGAGACAGCCATAAATTAAGAGGGAAAGGGGTGATGAGGAGAGAGACAGAGAGACACCTGCAGTCCAGCTTCACCACTTGCAAAGCTTTCACCCTGCAGGTGGAGACTGGAGGCTTGAACCCAGGTCCTTGCACATTGTAACACGTGCACTCAACCAGGTGCGCCACCTCCCGGCTCCAGTTTCTTTCTTTCTTTCTTTCTTCCTTTCTTTCTTTCTTTCTTTCCTCCTTCCTTCCTTCCTTCCTTCCTTCCTTCCTTCCTTCCTTTCTTTCTTTCTTTCTTTCTTTTTGCTTGTTTTGGTAGAGTTTGGGCTTCATTTGTGTGCAGTTTCACTGCTATCAAGCTTTCTTTTTTTGTTTTTTCCATTAAGATAGAGAAACAGGTAGAAAGATAAAAGAGAAGAGAGGCACACAGCATCTGAGCTTCCTCTGGTGCCATGGTGACTCCCACTTGGGTGGCTGAAACTTGAACATGAGCAGACATGCACTCTACCCAACCTGGTGATATATCTATGAAACATTTTCCCCTTTGGGATATGCTTGGTAGTTCTGTGTGTGGTTGTGAACATATTGAGAAGCCCAGTCTTGAATCCACTCAGCATACAGACCACCAGACCGCAGCTTTCTCAGCCACTCATCTGCTGTTAGACACCTGGGTGGTGTCCAAGTTTGGACTATTCCAACTTGTGCTGCTGTGAACAGAGGTGAACACAGATCTCTTTGGATGGCTGAGTGAAAGGGACACTTGGACTGTCTGGGTGTAGTGCAGGAAGCAAAGGCATCTGGGGGAGGAGGACAAGGAGAGGAGGCGCTAGGGGAGAGCACTTTGAAGTCCTGTACACGGACCTAAGTTAAGGGTGAGAGCCCTGTCTTGGTGAGATGAGAGCTTGTGCCCCATGTGACAACAACTGTCCTGTAAGCAAATTCTCAGTTAAGGAGACAGAAAGGAAAAGGGATGTGAACGATTGAAAGGTGACTAGGAGATGGCTGTAGTCCCTCTGACACACTGGCTAAGCACACATATGACCATGACATGCAAGGACCTGGGTTCAACCCCCCAGTTTGCACCTGCAGGGGGGAAGTTTCTCAGTCTGTGAAGCAGGGCTGCAAATCTCTCTCTCTCTCTCTCTCTTTTTTTCTTTCTTTTTTTTTTATATACTTCTATTTATTTATTATTGGGTAGAAATAGAGAGAATTGGAGAGGAGAGGGGGAAATGGAGAGGGAAAGAAGCAGAGACATACCTGCAGTCTAGCTTCACCACTCATGAAGCGTTCCCCCTGCAGGTGGGGACCAGGGGCTTGAACCTGGGACTTTGTACACTGTAATGTGTGTGCTTAACTAGGTGTGCTACCCACCGGCCCTGCTGCAGGCCTCTCTAAAAGAACAAAAAAAAAAAAAAAAAAAGGAGCAATTAGGATCTGTCAAACTGTTTGCTGAAGCTAGTCCCAGACTGCTTTTCAGATGGGGAAGGGGAGGGCGTGAAGCCAAAGCAGGTGGGCTGTGGTCACAGGAGACAGCAAGGGCAGCTAAGCCTCACTGATTTTATTTTTCGATCATTCTTAGACCTTTGGAGTTCAGTGAACCTCAAATAGACGTCTAACATGTACTTTTCCCCCTTGCTTAATGTTTAATTCTGCGTGTTCTTCAAGTGAGATTTCACTGGGTATTTCAGGTGCTGCATAAAGAATGAGGTCATGAAAATCTGTTTTGTCAGAAATGTCGACATTCTGAGAGAACGCATACTCAGGTTCTGCTTGGGTTGAGTCTGTGTCTAGATGTCTGATGACGATTCGGTTTGGAAGCTGTCAGTCCTCCACTCAACACCTAGTTCTGGAGATCTGCAGGGTGACGTTGCCTGCCCAGAATTTGATTAGCTCTTTTCTTTTTTTAAAATCATTTTTATTTATTTATAAGATACAGACAGCCAGAAATCATCAGGAAAGGTGGTGATAGAGGGAAAGAGACAGAGACACCAGCAGCCCTACGTCACTACTTTCACGAGTGGTCTGGGAGGTGGTACAGTGGATAAAGCACTGGACTCTCAAACATGAGGTGATGAGTTCGATTCCAGGCAGCACATGTCCCAGAGTAATGTCTGGTTCTCTCCCTCTCCCTCTCCCTCTCCCTCTCCCTCTCCCTCTCCCTCTCCCTCTCTCTCTCCCCTTCTCTGTCTCCCCCTCCCCTCCCCTCCCTCCCCATCCCCCTCTCCCTCTCCTTCTCCCCCTCTCTGTCTCCCCCTCCCCTCTTCCTCTCCCCTTCCCCTCTCCCTCTCCCCGTCCCCTCTTCCTCTCCCCCTCCCCTCCCCTTCTCCCTCTTCCTCTATCCCTCTCCTTCTCCCCCTCTCTGTCTCTCCCTCCCCTCTCCCCTTCCCCTTCCCCTCTCCCTTTCCCCTTCCCCTCTCCCTCTCCCCCTCCCCTCTTCCTCTCCCCCTCCCCTCCCCTTCTCCCTCCCCTTCTCCCTCTCCCTCTCCTCTCCCTCTCCCTCTCTTCCTCTCCCTCTCCCTCTCTCCCTCTCCCCCTCCCTCCCCCTCTCCCCCTCCCCCTCTCAGTCTCCCTCTCCCTCTCCCCCCCTCCCCCTCTCAGTCTCCCTCTCCCTCTAAGTCTCCCTCTCCCCCTCTCCCTCTCCCACTCCCCTTCTCCCTCTCTCCCCCCTCCCTCCCTCTCCCTCCTATCTTTCTCATTAATATATAAAATATATATTAAAATATTGTACCCACATGTCAGCACTATCCTAGAAGCCATTAACCCCACCTCCCCAATAAAATAATTTTAAAAATCCGTGACAGCCCATGCATTCTCTGCCGCAGGGGCTGCATCACAGTGAAGCACACTGCAGGGAAGAGGTGTGCTGGGAATTTAAGACTCCATGTCCAGAGCCTGTAATTCAGCCACGTCGTCTCCTTGGCGGCAACAGGTCACAGGACTCTCCAGCACGAGGCCCTGAGGCCACGAGTTCCATTCTTGGCACTGTGTTTACCAAAGTCTTGTTCTATCTATCTCTCTCTCTCTCTCTTAAAATAAGTACAGGGGCTGGACAGTGGCCCCCCTAGTGGAGTTCACACATCACAGTGTGTAAGGACTCCGGTTCAAGCCTCTGGTCCCCAACTGCAGGGCGCGTCTCTTTCTCTCATCCTCCCTCTCCCTCTCCTTTCCCTCTCAAGTCATCCCTGTCTAAATCCAAAATAAATAAACAAATGAACTATCTTTTAAAAATAAAATGAGGGCTGGGCGGTGGTGCACCTGCTTAAGTGTACATATTATCATGCACGCGTCAAGCCCTGAGTCCCCACCGTCACTAGTGGTGAAGCAGGGCTGAAGGTCTCTCCCCCCCATTCCCTCTCTCCGTTTCTCTGTTCTGTAAATAAACAGATAAATAAAATTTAAAGATAAATGAAATAGCTACATGTGCTAAGTGCATATAGTGAAGTGTGGGTAGGAAGGTATGGAGGTAAGAAATGTGCGTGTCAGGAGGCCAGTGCACACACATTACAGGGCACAAGGACCCAGGTTCAAGCCCCTAGCCCCACCTGCAGGGAAAAGCTCCATGAGGGGTGAAGCAGGTCCGCAAGTATCTCTGTCTCTCTCCCTCTCTATCTCCCCTTTTCCTTTCAGTTTCTGTCTCTATCCAGTAATAAATAAATAAATAAAAACTATTTAATAAAATAAGAAAAGAAATTAAAATAACTTTTAAAAAAGTGTCACCTTCCACCTTCTGCACCCTATAAAGAATTTTGGTCCATAATCCCAGAAGGATAAAGGAATAGGGAAGCTTCCAATGGAAGGGAAGGGACTCTGGTGGTGAGAACTGTGTGGAATTGGACTCCTACAATTATCCCATAAACTTGTCAACCATTATTAATCACTAATAAAACTAAAAAAAAAAAAAACTAGAAAAAAATGTGAGTGTAAAAAAGGTCTGTAAAAAAGAGGGTTGATAGAAAGAGGTCCCCTGCCCAGCCCAGTCCCACACGGACACAGAGAAAGTCCAGTGCAGGTGTATTGTATCGCTGAGAGAAGAGCAGTGACTAGAGACTGTGACTACTGGCAGGACCTGGCCCCCTGCCTCTGGGGGGGGGGGGCTGGGGGGGGCCGTGGCGAGTGCCTCTGGAAGAGCATTTCCAAGGAGCAGGGTCACTGAAGCTGAGCACAGCTCCCAGCACACAGATGAAGTATCAGAGAGATTGCTGATGTCCTGACAGTAAGTGTGGCCTCCTGGCTTAGGACTTGGTTCTCTCTGGCTCAAACTCCCCATGAGATAAAGACAAGTTCCCCTGGGCCTCCTGGATCTTGGTCTCTTTGCAAAGAAACAAGATGTGTGTGGACCAAATGTGATGGCTTTGCCAGTCCCAGCAGGTCCCCATCTGTGACTCAGCAGTGATCTTGCCTTTCCACAGGCGGTAAAAATATTCGAGACTCTTCCCTTCCAGCGCTCCCTGTTTATTTCCTCTGCGTTTTCCTCTTCCTGTTTGCTTGACAGTGGCCAGGGGCCTCCATGGGAGTGAGTTAACCCACTCAGTCCAGGGGGAGGCCATTCCGAACAGCCAGGCAGGGCTGCTGTTTGGGGCTCCCGTTGAATGCTAAAAACAGGCCTTGAACCTCTCCTGGGCATCCTGCCAGCTTACCAGGGCTTGAATGGGGAATTCTGGGCTCCCCCCACCCCCAGCCCCTTGGGGGAGAATTGACAAGGGTCAGTTTCCCTGGGTCAGTTTCTGGGTAAACACCTGGGAGCTCCACATGTCTCTCTTTATTCCAGGCAGGCGCAGAGCCCCATGGTAGCCAGGTGGGTGAAGGGGACCTGCAACTTCCTACCTGGCTTGAGGAAGACACCTTCGGACCTGCCAGCTGCTGTGAGAGTGCCCAGGTAGCCAACTGTTCTGAGAACACAAAGGGGGAGGGGGAGGGGGAGGGAAGGAAGATTTTCCTCTGATCAGCACTCCTGCCACCCCACCCCCACCAGGCTCTTGTCACACACACACAAGTGCTAACCTGGAAACCCCAAGAGACTTTAAGCTGCCACTTTTGACCACCTCCCCCCCAACCCCCCACCCCACAATCTAGTAGGAGGTGAGATAGGGGTCTTTTGCTTCGATGTCTGTAGTGCAGAAAGACTTCCAAAGGGTTTTGTGCAAAGAGTGTCTAAAGAGAGACAGCTTGTCCCAAGCCTGTCCTGTACCCCCTCCCCCCCACACACTCCCTTGCAAAGAGAGGTCAGCATATAGCAGGTTCAGAGCCCAGCAGAGAGCTGAGCCTCAAGCCTCCCTGGACACAAATGCAGGACCCTCTACCTCTTGGAAGACTTCAACATCTGAATGTCTTTTGGGGGGGGGGATTGGCTGACACACATCGCTCCTTGAGCTCTGTTCCTTTCCTCTCCTTGTCTTTTCTTTTGTTGTTGTTCAAGCCTGTTATTTACTTTAACCCAAGAAGACGCCTGGGTCTCTGGCAAGGGTGGACATCTGAGTTTGGCTCTGCAGCTGGGCATGCCGCCGGTGTGAGGTTTGCTAGCCAAGACCTTGAGACCACGCTTTTTCCTCTGGTCAGAGGACAAGGGCCCCGAGGCTGTGACCAACCCCATCCTATCCAGTTTTGTTGTCATTACTGTTGTTTTGTTTTCTAAAATGACCTTAAAATAAGTTGAAAGGGCTTGAAGGAGCAGGTGTGGTTTTGTTAACAGGTGGCCCTGCTTTGCAAAGAAAAAAAAAAAACTCCTTTCCAAGTGTGTGTGTGTGTTGGGGGGGGGGGGTGGCATCAACGACTTCCAGGAGGTTTGAGTAGACGCCACCCTTAATAACCATGACAGGAAAATCGAAAACCCAGCAGGGCCTTCCCAGCCTCAACACGTCTGAGTGTGCGGCAGATACAGTTCCAGTTTTCCCTGAAGCTATCTGCCCAGAGGATTACAGATGATTTTCATGACTTCTGTTGAACCAGGGCTGTTCTAAGAGCGAGAGATTACTGTATGAATCACACAGCACCACAAACCAGTTCCTTTTGTAAAAGGGAGTGGGTATGTTTTTTTCCTTTATCCTGAAAAGATCAATGAGGTTTTTCCAACCAGGTTGGGTCACCCCATAACCCACCCGCCTCCAACCCCCATGATCACATCTTTTTCAAGGAATGGAGGGGTTGCTTATCTCAGTCACCAGCAGGTACTGGTCTCAAACTAGGCTCGTTCTCAGGGCTCAGCGTGGAAGCCTAGCAGCTCTCCTAGGTAGGTGCCTTCTGCCACAGTGCTTAATGTCTGAATGATATACTTGTGTCTTCTTTCTTCCAAACACCCTGTCTGTTCTGAGTTGCAAAGAAGCAGGGGTGACTTCCTGAACTACCTCTAAGCTTCACTTCTGAAATGGTACAGTGCTGATATGCTACTGAATAAAAGAAAGAAAAACAGCCAACATACAGACAGATCTTTTTTCTTTTTCCACTGCAAATGAAGACCTAGGAGAGGTGGTGGTGGGTATGGATACTAATGCACTTGCTAGAGGACAAAGGGAATGAATTGTTCATCCTAGAGAATGTCTAACAGAAGATTATCACCTGGACCACAGAGCAGACAGGAACTTGAAACAAAATAATCAGACTGGGTTAAAATTCTGTACTTCAATATACTCCAATGCTGTATCAGAAGCTGTGTTATGGATGGCTGTCGTGCTAGCTTCACGGGCGGGAGACAGATGACCAGGGACTCATGGCTGAGTGGTACGCAGTTCAGTCTTTATTCATGTGGAATGCAGCGCAGTCTAAGCTCTCTCTAATCACAATCTTGTCCTTCTATATCCTGAGGCGGAAGAGTCAGGTCCGAAGAGGATGTATGTAGGATGGGGGGGGGGTGGGGAGAGGGAAAAAGCGTGCAAAACAGTGAGGATGAAACCAATGCCCTGGAGGCAGGGCGGTGCTTAGTTAACTGGTTATGTAAATAGAATGCAGTGCTAAGCAAGGAGGACTAAACCAATGAAACAGAAGGGGTCTTAGAAGCAGAATTTAGAAACCAACAGATGGCCTAGTTTGGTCATAATCTTAATGGCTGCATACTTTGCTTATTTTTTTATTTATTTTTTTTAATCACTGCAAGTTCATGACAGCAGAAATTAAAGAAACACTCACAGTACTTCATAGGTCGGGTGCGTTCAGCTAGCTGGACCATCACAAAAGTACGACTGGGTCAGCTTTGGAGCGTGAGCTGCCTACTGTTTGGGCCTCTCACAGTTATTATCCTAATAGGCTGTCACCCCAACCTTGAGGAGTAAACTACTGTATTTCAAAGACTATCTTTTTTTTTTTTTGCCTCCAGAGTTATCACTGGGGTTCAGTGCCAGCACTCTGAATACATGGCTCCCAGCAGCCACTTTTCGCTGCTTTATTTAAAAGGACAGAGAGAAATTGAGAAGGGAAAATGAAGAGGGAGTGGGAGAGAGGGAGAGAGAGAGAGAGAGAGAGAGAGAGAGAGAGAGAGAGACCTACAGACCTGCTTCACCATTTGTGAAGCGTCCCTCTTGCAAGTGGGGAGCTGAAGGGGTTCAAACCCAGATCCTTGTGTGTTTCCTTATGCTCAGTACTAAGGTGTGTTTTACCAGGTGCACCACTGTCCAGTACCCTAAGAATATCTTTAAAGATATTGATGACAGCAAGAGAAGCAGAGCACCACTGGGGATTGAATTTAGGATTTCTGCTTCTGAGTTGCGTGCTCTGTTGCCCTGCCATCCTGCAGTGTGGACAGGTGGCCTTACGTGCACAACACCCCACTCTGTGTCCTTTTATTCTCACTCCTTCCGCACAACTGTTCTGTCTCTGTACTGGGAAACTCCCCCACACTGGGCCTTCACAGGATGCATCTTGTCATTCCCACAGGGGACTCCCGCGGCACGACAATGGATGCCGTCCACCTAGGCATGTCCAGCGCCTCTCTGGTGAAACACGCAGCCACGGGGACAGGAGGGCTCAAGACCAGCAGGCCCCGCGTCATGTCCAAGAGTGGCCACAGCAACGTGCGCATTGACAAAGTGGACGGCATCTACCTCCTCTACCTGCAGGACCTGTGGACCACCGTGATCGACATGAAGTGGAGGTACAAGCTCACCCTGTTCGCCGCCACGTTCGTGATGACCTGGTTCCTCTTTGGGGTGATCTATTACGCCATCGCCTTCCTCCACGGGGACCTGGAGACCGCCAGACGCATCTCCAACCACACCCCTTGCATCATGAAGGTGGACTCGCTCACAGGGGCCTTCCTCTTCTCCCTGGAGTCCCAGACGACCATCGGCTACGGCGTCCGTTCCATCACGGAGGAGTGCCCTCACGCCATCTTCCTGCTGGTGGCCCAGCTGGTCATCACCACTCTGATTGAGATCTTCATCACGGGGACCTTCCTGGCCAAAATCGCCAGGCCCAAGAAGCGGGCGGAAACCATCAAGTTCAGCCACTGTGCTGTCATCACCAAGCAGAACGGGAAGCTGTGCTTGGTGATCCAGGTGGCCAACATGCGTAAGAGTCTGCTTATCCAGTGCCAGCTGTCCGGGAAGCTCCTCCAAACGCACGTCACCAAGGAAGGGGAGCGGATCCTGCTGAGCCAGGCCACCGTCAAGTTCCACGTGGACTCCTCGTCTGAAAGCCCCTTCCTCATCCTGCCCATGACCTTCTACCACGTGCTGGACGAGACCAGCCCCCTGAGGGACCTCACCCCCCAGAACCTGAAGGAGAAGGAGTTTGAGCTTGTGGTTCTCCTCAACGCCACTGTGGAGTCCACCAGTGCCGTGTGCCAGAGTCGCACCTCCTACATCCCGGAAGAGATCTACTGGGGTTTCGAGTTTGTGCCCGTAGTGTCTCTGTCCAAAAACGGCAAGTACGTGGCTGACTTCAGTCAGTTTGAACAGATCCGGAAGAGCCCTGACTGCACCTTCTACTGTGCAGATTCTGAGAAGCAGAAGCTGGAGGAGAAGTACAGGCAGGAGGACCAGCGGGAGAGAGAACTGAGGACTCTCCTGTTACAACAGAGCAACGTCTGAAGGCTGGTGGCTGGGTTGCCCGGGCTTAGCTCTGCAAGCTGTCCAAACACCTGAGCTTATTTCAAATGCAAAGGTTGCGGTGGACACGTGTAATTGCACTCCAAAAAAAAAAAAAAAGAAAAGAAAAGAAAAATGCGCCAACGATGGAAACCCAACCCCCCTTTTGATCTGGTGTGTATATGAGCATGTCTGCATTCACAGGGGCTTTTGTTTTTCAAAGACTTTGTTTGATTTGAACCCTCAATATTCAAATGGAGCAATGTGCCCAACATCTTTTGGTTTCAGGCATCTGAAATAAGGTCTCAGTGGATGGGCAGGCCTTTACAGGGCTGGTACTGAAAGACAGTGTTTCTGTGTGGGAAATGTCCATTACAGTGGAAGGTATTTATTCAATCCAGTGTCATAACCAGTGCTTTAAGAAATGCTGTTCTTTTTCTTTAGAAGCTGAGATATGTTATATATGGTGGGATCTGTTTATACACAAATATGGACAGGGAGGCTTTGCACGCACGAAATACAGCAATGCCGTTTACCTCTTTCTTCGGCAGATTTAATTCTGTGGAGTGAAACCCATCAAATCAGAAGCCAGCACTTGTGAAAACACATCAAATGGAACTAATGCTATTATTCATTTATTTTTTTTGGACTATTCTAGCCTCTTTCTATAGGTGGTTCACAGTCCATCACCACCAGCTTAAAGACCATGAGCATCCTGAACACTGAGGCCTCACCTGGGCTTGGAGAGTCAATCTCTTTCTTTGCCAGACCCCCAGGCTCCATGTACACATGACAGCTGGGGAACTTCATCCCTGGCTCATGATACCAGTCACTTTCTGAAGTCACAGGGCTCTGTGGTCCCTGTGTCCCTGCGGATTCCAGAACTATCTTTCTTCCTTGAGTGGGTTCCTTTGAGGCAAAATTCCTCTTGGGCGCCTCCCCGACTATCTGCTAAATTACACTGTCCACAAAGTAATCGAGACCCACAGCAACCCTCGAGAGTGAGGGCTGTCTCCATTATGCCTAGTACCAGCCTGGTGATTAGATTCAGCTCGGGGGAAAAAAAAAAGTGTGTACTAATCGGGAAATTTGCTTGGGTGCTGATGTTCCTAAGGTTGGAGTGGACCATGAGGAAGAGGAGGAGGTAAGGAAGTCAGACGCAGATGACTTGCAGAAGCTGCACGGACGGACTGAACTTTGATAATCCTATGTCCCATAGAATGTCCTCGGTATTTAAATAAATCGTGTACAAATCAGCGTCTCAGAGATAACATCTTTGTTCTGGCAGAATCTAAGGAGGCTATGGTAGGCTGTGTTTCTTTAGGGCAAACTGGAAACGGGCTAGGACTGGCCGGATTTGCAGCAGGCAGATCATCATTCCAGTCGGACCAGCGTCGATTTACATGTCTGCCCTGGAAGAACGTGACTGTACAGTCACAAATGAACCCACATAGGTGCATACACAGGCTTTTACACACATGCACAGGACCACATACATGGACAGGCGTGTACACACAAGCATGCAAGAAAAACACTGTAGGCTCCCATGCAGTATGCACACACATACATGCACACGTGAGCACACAGATGGACGCCCTTGCACACACAGGTGAGGGTGCATGCGCCACGTGCTTGCACACGTGGGCACGCAACGCCCACACCCACACTCCTCTGATGCGCACTTTCACAGTCACTAGATCCTGATTCCCTGAGGACGACTGAGGAGGCCCCTGTGACGAGGAGACAGAACCCTCGACAAGTCTGCTGTCGGGCATTTCGCTCTGTGAGAATGAGAACACAGGTTCAGAGAAAATGGCCAAGGAAATAACAACCACAGGGTTGATGTTGGGCTTGACAGGAAAGTGGTTTTCTCTGGATGGCATCACACTTTCCAGTGTCTGGTCAAAAACAAAATAAAACAGACAGACAACAACAACAACAAAATAGAAGATAAGACAAAAACTGGGAGTCGGGCGGTCGTGCAGCGGGTTAAGCACGCATGGCGCAAAGCGCAAGGACCAGCATAAGGATCGCGGTTTGAGCCCCCGGCTCCCCACCTGCAGGGGAGTCGCTTCACAGGCGGTGAAGCAGGTCTGCAGGTGTCTGTCTCCTCTCTCCATTTCTCTCTGTGCTGTCCAACAACGATGACATCAGTAACAACCACAATAATAACTCCAACAATAAAACAATAAGGGAATAAATAAATATTAAGAAAAAGACAAGAACTCTGGCTTAGAATTGACTATCTGGAAGTTGGCCAGTAGCGGAGTGGGTTAAGCACAGGTGGCACAAAAAGCAAGGACCAGCGTAAGGATCCCGGTTCGAGCCCCCGGCTCCCCACCCGCAGGGGAGTCGCTTCACAGGCGGTGAAGCAGGTCTGCAGGTGTCTGTCTTTCTCTCCCCGTCTCTGTCTTCCTCTCCTCTCTCCATTTCTCTCTGTCCTATCCAACAACGATGACATCAACGACAACAATAACTACTACAACAAAAAACAACAAAGACAATAAAAGGGAATAAATAACTACTTAAAGACAAAAGAATTGACTATCTAAGGCTGGGGCAATCTGAGGGTGGGGAGAAACTATGGGGGTTCCAAGATCACTCTTAAAGCACAATTGTAGAGGATTTTGTTTTTAATTACTTGGGATGTCTTTCTTTAAATTTCTTAATTATCTTTATTTATTGGATAGAGACAGCTAGAAATCAAGAGGAAAAAGGGAGAGGGAGAGGGAGAGAGACAGAGAGAAACCTGCAGCCTTGCTTCACCACTCCTGAAGCTTTCCCCCTGCAGGTAGGAAATAGGGACTTGAACCTGGGTTCTTGAACATTGTCACATATGTGATCAGCCTGGTTCGCCACTACCCGGGCCCCACTCAGAATTTTTTCTTCTTTTTTCTGATGACAAATTCATGACAGGTTGTTTTAGGTGCCCAGCCCATTTAAGCTATGTTGTTGGTGGTGTGGGCGTGGACAGGTCAGCTCACCTAGGAGAGCATATGCCCTGCCTTGCATGTGATCCAGGTTCAAGTCCCTGGCCCGTGGGAGCACTACCACACCAGGGGAGGTTGATTTGGAGGTGTCTCTCCCAGCCCCCACACCCACACAAATTTCTATCTGAAGAGTTGGTCCAGAATGCTGAAGTTCCTGCCATGCCAAAAGAAAGATTATGTCAGGATGGTAAGAAATGAGCCCTTTGGGAGTCAGGCAGTAGCACAGCAGGTTAAGCACAGGTGGCACAAAGTGCAAGGACTGGCGTAAAGATCCCGGTTCCAGCCCCTGGCTCCCCACCTGCAGGGGAGTCGCTTCACAGGTGGTGAAGCAGGTCTGCAGGTGTCTATCTTTCTCTCCCCCCTCTGTCTTCCCCTCCTCTCTCCATTTCTCTCTGTCTTGTCCAACAACAATGACATCAATAACAACAACAACAACAATAATGACTACAACAATAAAAAAGACAACAAAAGGGAATAAATAAATAAATATAATTTTTTTTTAAAAAAAAGAAATGAGTCCTTTTAGCTATCATCCAGGTGTACTGTGTGGTACGGTCGGCAGGAAGCGATACCATAGCCAGGTTCACAGTGTTCCTGCCGCACTGCTGAATTCTGTCCGTAGCAGTTACATCAATGCTACCACGAGTGGGATGGAGATTTGGAGCTATATGTTCAATATTCTTTTTCAAAAATTTTTATTATCTTTATTTATTTATTGGATAGAGATAGCCAGAAATCAAGAGGGAAATGAGAGATAGAGAGGGGGAGAGACAGAGAGACACCTGCAGCACTGCTTCGCCACTTGCAAAGCTTTTTCCCTGCAGGTGGGGACCAGGGTCTCAAACCCAGGTCCTTGTGCACTGTAACATGTGCTTTTAACCAGGTGCGCCACCACCCGGCCCTGTTCAATTCTCCTGAGGACAGAACAATGCAGCCTGATGTTGTTTTCGCCGGGCTGGCTTCACGGGCGGGTAACAGACGACCCAGGACTCATGGCTGGGTTGTATGCAGTATCTCTTTATTCATGCAGGACGCAGCACAATCTAAGCCAAGCTAAGCTAAACTAAAGGTACCGTAAAACTCACAATGCTGTCTTTATATATACTTGCCAAGTAGGGTGGAAACAGGATGTGACATAGAGAGGGTAGAGAGAAAAGTGACTGGTGAAAATCAGAGTGTGACAAGGAGAGGATCAGGGTGTGACAAGGAGAGGGGGTGGAGCAGGTGAGAATTCTATCACTGAACCACCAATGCCCTGGAGGGAGGGTGGTGCTTGTTAACAACTGTTATGTAAATAGAATGAAGTGGTTATGTAAATAGAATAGTGTTAATCAGGGGGGATTTAAACCAAATGAAACAGAAGGGGTTTTTAAAAGCAGAATTAGAAGATACCAACAATTCCCCCTTTCTTTTTAACTAATGGCCATAGTATCGGTATTGCAGGGCACTTTGTGAGGCAGGGGGACTGATAAGAGGCACACCTTTTTGGGGTTCTACTGTCCCTCCTTGCTCAACCTCTCCGTGGAGAGAGAGACTAACAGGATTGACACACCCCTCAAGCTCAAGCCCTTCCAAGCTCATCCACATCCTCACAATTCCCCAACATCTCTCTCTTACTTTATGGCCATATATAACTGGGTCAATGTCTGTAAAAGGCTTCATCTCTGTCAGGGGAATAGCAGTGTAGGGTGAACAGAAACCTATATCATACAGGCATTTTCAAAAGAACTGGCATAAGACATGGAAAACAAAATAGGCAAGCAGCAATAACCAGTGTGATGCCAAGGGGAGGCCTGAGGGGGTATTTTCTGACTCAAAGGGCAAGGCCTAGCAGGTGAAAGGGCATTTCTTGCCTCTGGGGGTATCAATTGCCTCTGGGGGCACTTCATGCCTCTGTGGGCATCTCTTGCCTCAAAGGGCATTTCCTACCTCTGTGGGCATAACCTAATAAGGAGGGGGAGTTTTCTGACTCTGGGGACAGAGCCTGCAGGCGAGGGTACATGGCCTATAAAGTCCCAAGGCTCTGGCTGAAGTTAGTCTTTGAGAAACACAGCAACGTGTACCAGTATGTCCGATGGACATGTCAGTCCAAAGTAGCTGACCACAGAAGAAAATGCCAAGGGATGAAACGCTGCATGTCTGTCTCGATGGGGAATGTTGGCCACCAGAATTCTGCTTTTCTCTATAGAGTGATCTTTGGAGTCTGTGAATCTGTTTCTTCAGGTCGTGCCAGGTCACCTCATTGGTTTCCGGGGGGGTGTTGTATTCATTCCATCTTGTGGGCGATGTCAGAGAACAGGATCCAAATGGATTTCCAGGAATTCCATTTGAGTAGATGCTTTTTCATGTGAAGACTTGACAGCTGAAATTCACTTACTTGTCAAACAAAACTTGTAGCAGATTAGAAGTTTACTGTAATTGATAACTCCATTATAATTGGAAGTCCTTTCTAGTATGATTTTAAGGTTGTTTAAACAGTTTAAACTCAATAAAATGTGGAAAGGTAAACAGAAGAACCATGGTAGAAGCCTTAGGCATGAGAATAATTAACATAATCATTGCACTATCTGCCCCACCCATAACTCATACAGTTTTCAGGATTAAAAGTTTCAGATTCATGTCAAGACGTAAAAGAGAAATCAAAGGAGGGGAAAAAACAATTTTTTGGATTGTTTCTGGATGTGTCTAGAAATCATGACTGCGTCCAGCATTTTTTTAAGTCAATGTCAAGCAAAAATTCAGTCATTCAAATCACTCTCTTACGAAACGCAACTTGAACCAGATTATGCAGATCTCACCATGTAGTATCATGAGTCCCCAGAGGGCGTCCTAGTCCAAAAAGCTCCTCGAAATTCCATTTAGGGTGCTTCTGACTGTTCCTGCTGGATTGTTTCAGGCACCCATTTTTTTAAAGTGTCTTCCCATTGAAGATAGAATTCAATCAGGAGAGTAGAACTAACCACGTGTCTCCATTCTTGGGGACTGCCAGGGTACTGGAGAATGCTCCTCAAATTAGAGTAGTCCTTCTCCATGGGAAACATGTGAGAAGTCCAGAAAGTCCCAGTGGAAATCTCCGTGCATATCCCAAGGTCTATGATCATGGTCATAAAGAACCAAATTGTGGCCTGGAGCAAAATGTAGTCCTTTTCCTCAGGAAACATGAGAGAGGGAATCCAGAAAGTCCAAGGAGAAATCTCCGTGCATCTCCCAAGCTCTATGATCCCAGTCATAAGAAACCAAAGTTCCCGGTCAGGGAACCGAAGTGTGGCCCAGAGTAAAATGTTCCAGAGACAGAGAAACTGTCTCATAATGAAACAGTAGAGGCTTTGGCAAACCTCTTCATAAGTAGAAGAGAAGACCATAGTGCATAGGTAGGCAAAGTCTTCACTTATCGGTGAGTTGTGCAGGTCCAGTCCCATCTGGGTCACCATATGTTGTTTTCGCCTGGCTATGTTGTTTTCGCCGGGCTGGCTTCACGGGCGGGTAACAGACGACCCAGGACTCATGGTTGAGCTGTAGGCAGTATCTCTTTATTCATGCAGGATGCAGCACAATCTAAGCCGAGCTAAGCTAAACTAAAGGTACCGTAAAACTCACAATGCTGTCTTTATATATACTTGCCAAGTAGGGTGGAAACAGGGTGTGACATAGAGAGGGTGGAGAGAAAAGTGACTGGTGAAAATCAGAGTGTGACAAGGAGAGGATCAGGGTGTGACAAGGAGAGGGTTGGAGCAGGCAAGAATTCTATCACTGAACCACTAATGCCCTGGAGGGAGGGTGGTGCTTGTTAACAGCGGTTATGTAAATAGAATGAAGTGGTTATGTAAATAGAATAGTGTTAATCAGGGGGGGATTTAAACCAAATGAAACAGAAGGGATTTTTAAAAGCAGAATTAGAAGATACCAACAGCCTGAGGT
Organism: Erinaceus europaeus; assembly: GCF_950295315.1. NCBI lineage: Eukaryota > Metazoa > Chordata > Mammalia > Eulipotyphla > Erinaceidae > Erinaceus > Erinaceus europaeus. The sequence continues at coordinate 123,941,612 of NC_080170.1, forward strand.
CACAAACTTCTTTGTGCGTGGACATTTTACATATCACCTTCAGCCAGATTCCAGAAGACTTGATCATCTGATCTCTTGCACTATGCACAAGGCAACTAAGTGATGTCTTGAAAGCAATACTTAACACGAGTCAGTACATCATCTGGTTATGTACTGTTCAATAAATAGCGTGGTTATGACTACTCTGCACAGAGTATTCTCACGTTGATGTGCCTACAAAGGGTTCCGGAAGTGGACTGATCTGATCATATCTCGACAGTCTTCAGACTAAAGCAGATCTATGTTTCACAGCCAGGTCTAGAAGTAATCTAATCTAATCTGCGCTCTAATCTGCTACAAGGGAGCTTGCTAGCCTCAGAGTTCACCTGCTTCACTACACGCAAGACCCAGGTCCCACACCGACTCCCACCACACCAGAGGAGTTCCTGGTGTTTGGTGCTGTCCTCTCTCACTCTGTTTCTGTCTATTTCCTTTTATCTGAAAAAGTCAAAGCAGAGCAAATGATGAGAGAAAGGAGGGAAGGAAGGAGGAAGGAAGGAAGGAAGGAAGGAAAGGAGAGAAGAGAGAGGGAGGGAGGAAGAAAGGAAAGAAGAAAGGGAGGGAGGGAAGGGAGGAAGGGGAAAGAGAGATAAAGAAAGAGAAAGCAAGAGCAAGAAAGAGAGAAAGAAACTATAAATAAGGGAGTCGGGCTGTAGCGCAGCGGGTTAAGCGCAGGTGGCGCAAAGCACAAGGACCGGCATAAGGATCCCGGTTTGAACCCCGGCTCTCCACCTGCAGGGGAGTCGCTTCTCAGGCGGTGAAGCAGGTCTGCAGGTGTCTGTCTTTCTCTCCCCCTCTCTGTCTTCCCCTCCTCTCTCCATTTCTCTCTGTCCTATCCAACAACGACAACAACAATAATAACTACAACAATAAAACAACAAGGACAACAAAAGGGAATAAATAAATAAAATAAATATTTTTTAAAAAAGAAACTATAAATAAAAAAGGATTCAAACAACTTATGAAGAATTTTTTAACCCAAAAGGCTTTTGTATTTTGAAACATTCCCAACACATGCGACCTTCTCAGTGAGCCTATTCAAATATGTTGTATTCAGTCTGGGAAACCACAGTGTCATCTGTAAGTTGTGTCCTGTTTCTTTAAAAGCCTCCTAGCCAGTGGCTCTAGGCAGCTGAGCCAGATTCACTCAGGGACCCTCAGAATGAGGCCCTTTTGGGGTGGGGCAAGGTCACACACAGATTCCTTTCACCCCTCAGATTCCTGAATATAAAATAACTTGTTAAAAGTGAAAAACTCCATGGATTACTCAATAAATTATCTGTATACATTTAAATAATTGTCTTTGATTTTTATGTCAAATTAAAGCTGGGTCTCATTAACTCTGGTTTTGATATCATCCTTATAAATTAAAACCTATTAATAAAAAATGAGCCTTTTGCTCCAGTTTGGTTCTAGAAAGAAGATGCTGGGCTGACAAGCTGATTCTCTTCTCAGAGAGAGAGAAGAAGAAAGGAAGGATACTCACAATTTGTAACCTGAGTAGGTGTGCACTTTAACCACTGCACTACCGCCTGACTCCCATATCTCATATTTTTTGATTGATGCTGAGAGACAGAGAGGGAGAGAAAGGATGAAAGACAGACACATTTAGTACTGTCCCACTACTTGTGAAGCTTTCCCACTCCAGGTGGAGACTGAAGACTTGAACCAGAGTCCTTTCACACAGTCGTGTGGACACTCCACAGGTGCCCCATTAACCAGTCTCAATAGTTTTTTGTTATAACTTTAAAACTTATCTCCTGGGCAAACAACCTCACCAATATGTCCTGGAACCTCACCTCCCCAGACCTTGCCCCACTAGGGAAAGATGGAAACAGGCTGGAACCTGCCAACACCCACGTCCAGTGGAGAAGCAATTACAGAAACCAGACCTTCCACCTTCTGCATCCCAGAAAGATCTTTATCCATACTCCCAGAGGGGTAAAGAATAGGGAAAACCTCCGATGGAAAGGGTGGGGACATGGAACTCTGATTATGGGAATTGTATGGAATTGTACCCCTCTTATACCCTAATCTTATCAATCATTATTAAATCACTAATAAAAAAGATAAAATGTCTGACCTTAAGAAAAAAAAGATAGTCTCTGCCCTTAAGGAAAAAAGAACATATTTCATTTTAGAAAGTTCCATTTTTATGAGTGAGAAGAAGAGAAAGAGAGAGACAACAAAAGCCCTGCTCATTTCTAGCAAAAGGCAGCATCAAGGATTGAACCGATAGCCTCTGGGGAACACACATTCGTGTTTTATGAGGCTGAGCTATCTCCCAGGTTTCCCAATAGTTCTTTTATTTAAGTTTTGGAGAAGGTAGGTAGGTTCCACTGAAAAGTAGACTCCAAGGAAGTTACTGCAACAAATTAGAGTACTTACTCCCTAACGACATTAAAACCAAAGCTTTTGATGTTGAGCCAAGAAATGAGTGTGCTTAGCTAATTATCACTATTTTTGTTATTGCAAATATCTTTGATACTACAGGAAGAAAAAAGCAAAGAATTTCCAAGAAAGTGATTGAAAAGGAGCTCAAAGGGACGTTTCTTTTCTTCACTCACTGTAATTGGACTGTATCCTTTCATCTACAGTCAAATCTTCAGAGTAAGGATGTTGTATGAAATCAGATATCTACAGGAAGCATGACTGTACGAGGGACTTTTTCACAAAACAACCTTCCAGGTCACAGGAGGAAGCTGGGTTTGTGTGCTGGGATGGACTGTTGGAGAGCCGGCAGGAGATGGAGGCAGGATGACAACCAACGTGGGTCTATTTCTTGAAGGATTATTTCTGTGCGGTGTCATAGAATTATAAATGACAGAAAGAATGCTTTGGTCTATAGACTCCTTCCATGCCAGAGGGAGTCATTCCAAAACACCACTTAATGGATCCGCAGACTGTTAGATTGAAATCTCCAATGACATCAGGCTTTTTACAAACAAACAGTCCCGTTTCTTGTAAGGCCTGGCCAGTGAGCACTTACACACCCTAGACCACAATTTAGTCTCCGTCTCTATAGAGCACTACACCTGACCTCTGTGTCATTCCAAAGGAGACTGTCCTTGCTTTGCTTGGCTATTTCAAGGCTTGTATTTGCCTTAGCAGAATAGTCCCTGGTGTTTCTGTAGATGGGGTTTATAGTAATATGCAGGCGGGAAGTCCCACACTGGTAAGTGTATACTATCAGTCATCCCAATCAGACCCTGACCCTCCTTACTATACCATGAGGGCCTTCTTTGTCCAAAGAATTGCTGCTTTCTGACGTGACTCTTCTGTTTTCCTTTTTCATATGTGGAATTGCTCTAACTTGTGAATCAAGAGCAAACACAATAAAACAAGTCCTGTTTTTCCTTTTTTTATTTATAAAATGGAAGTATTGACAAGACCATAGGATAAGAGGGGTACAATTCCACACAATTCCAACCATCAGAACTCTGTATCCAATCCCCCTCCATGATAGCTTCCCTATTCTTTATCCCTTTGGGAGTATGGACCCAGGATCATTAAGGGTGCAGAAGGTGGAAGGTCTGGCTTCTGTAATTGCTTCCCTGCTGAAGATGGGCGTTGGCAGGTAGTTCCATACTCCCAGACTGTCTCTCTCTTTCCCTAGTGGGATGGGGTCCTGGGGAGGTGGGGTTCCAGGACATATTGGTGGGGTTGTCTGCCCAGGTAAGTTAGGCTGGCATCATGATAGCGTCTGTAACCTGGTAGCTTAAAAGGAATCTTAGCATTGAATTTAATATCATCTCACTGGACTGGCAACCTTTCTATGGAGAGCTCAGAGATAAATTCTTTTTTTTTTCCTTTGTTTTGTTTTGGAATTCATTGCTCACTCATTGGGCTGCTGGACGAGTAAGTCATGATGCAATTTTAGTAGAAAACCAAAGACGAAGACATTATTGTGGGACAAGCTCTGGAAGGCCTGCTTTGACCACCCCACACTCACCACTCCAGTGGCCACCAGAGAGGTGTCATAGAAGAGGAGAAGAAGAGGCCGCAGTGGGGGTGAGCACACAGAGTGACGTCTCTGGGCACTGTGGCAGGGGGCAATGTGTTTACTGAAGAAAAGGGCAGGGTTTATATGGGGTAAGAAGCCAGGTGCTGGGGCAGGGTGCCGGGGCAACAAGCTGTATAAGGGCAAACGTTCAACAGCAAGAACCAATCAGACGTTTTTAGACTCTAGCTTCCTTCTAATGACTCTGGCTCTTGATTTCCCCTAACCTGGGGCATGGGACTTGAGAATGAGGGAGGGGCTCTTTGGGTTTATCCACATTCTATTGAGCAAATCAGGCCAATCCAGACCAGGTGGAGGGGGTACAGTTGCAGCTTCTGGATCTAACAAGATGGAGGTCAGGGAGGGGTGGGGAGGCTCATAGGTGAACACCTTTCATCTTCACGGAGAGGTACCCGGGGTTCCAACCAGGCTCAACCCACCGTGCTCCCACATCTCCCCCTTTTTCTTTATTAAAGACATATATTGGCAAATTGCTCCATATCCTCTACCAGGAGGGCAGTGTAACGCTGAACTGAGACCCTCTGCACCGTGACCTTTAGACTTTTCCAACAACTCAATATTTCACATCTTGAACGCAGGACCAAAGAATCCATCGTATACAGAGTAGTCTCCCAGGACTTCACTTTCCCATTTGCTATTTTATAGAAAGATGAAGAGACAGACCAACAGGGAGGTGCTTGGGCAGCTGGTCTGTCTCTCCCCCCCCAGGAGTTCTCTGTCCTGTCTCTCAGGATCTGGAGTATGAGGTTCCTAGAGGCAAGTAGCATTTACTTAACCTTTCAGTTTTTCTATCAAGCAAAACCAAAACGGGTTGAGTGCTATATCACCATCAACTGACATGCAGCTGCTGAAGTTAGTTGTGCAGACAATCAGGTTTTTTTATTTTCCAGACTTCTGACAGCAGTGAGTGGAGTGGGCTGCTTCTGAGTGATTGTTTTACTAAACCTTAAGAATCTGACCTGTAGGGTTTACACTGAGCTCTTCAGAGAAATGCTGAGACAGATCATTGTTTCAAGGGTGGACTGACTGAGCTGAGAGACAGAGAGAACTTTGTGGAGATAGGCAAACTCAGTAGAGGTAGCAGAGTTCATTGTAATCCAAACCAGATACAAATGAGTTGTCCCAAGACTCTTGGTCACTGTTTTCCTGTAACCAGGGTTAGAGCAGGAAACACAGAGCAAAGTCACAGGGAAGTGAAGAGAAGCTGTCACAATTGAGTCCTGGCATTGGGGAAGACCTGTCTACAGATACCATTTCATGGACAGAGGTAAAAAGGGGTGCAGGTAACCAAACCAAGAGACCCCTCACAGAATGGGAGAAGAGCTTTACATGCCATACATCAGACAAGAGGCTAATGACCAAAAGATACACCAGAGCTTGCCAAACTCAACCACAAGAAAACCAATAACTCCATCCAAAAAATGGGGAGAGGATATGGACGTAATATTCACCACAGAAGAGATCCAAAAGTCTGAGAAACACATGAAAAAATGCTCCAAGTCTTTGATTGTCAAAGAAATGCAAATCAAGACAACAATGAGATACCACTTCACTCCTGTGAGAATGTCATACATCAGAAATGGTAACAGCAACAAATGCTGGAGAGGTTGTGGGGTCAACAGACCCTCCTGCATTGCTGGTGGGAATGTTAATTGGTCCAACCTCTGTGGAGAACAGTCTGGAGAACTCTCAGAAGGCTAGAAATGGACCTACCCTATGATCCTGCAATTCCTCTCCTGGGGATAGATCCTAAGGAACCCAACACACCCATCCAAAAAGATCTGTGTACACATATGTTCTTAGCAGCACAATTTGTAATAGCCAAAACCTGGAAGCAACCCAGGTGTCCAACAGCAGATGAGTGGCTGAGCAAGTTGTGGTCTATATACACAATGGAATACTACTCAGCTATAAAAAATAGTGAGTTCACCGTTTTCAGCCAATCTTGGATAGAACTTGAAAAATTCATGTTAAGTGAAATAAGTCAGAAACAGAAAGATGAATATGAGATGATCTCACTCTCAGGCAGAAGTTGAAAAACAAGATCAGAAGAAAAAACACAAGTAGAACCTGAACTGGAA